>NW_011213150.1:0-1150 GCF_000146605.3 Meleagris gallopavo
CATCATCAAAAAAAATAAAGCAATGCAAAAGCCGAGCTGTGATCTTCCAGCAGGATTCAGGCAGCCTCTGAGGAAAGCTGCAGCAGACAGAAGCGCGGTGCGGTGAAGCAGGAGCCCAGGTGCAGCTGGCAGCGATCCCAGCAGGATGGGGACGGTGCTGCTGTGTCCCAACCCTCCATCCCAAGGTTGGCTCAAGGCTGGCGGGGTGCAGGGGGGTTCAGTGGTCCTGCAGAAGCCTTCTGCTCAGTCCTGAGCTCAACTCCTCGGAGCCTGCAAGGACGGACTCTGCCGCAGGGTGACATTGGGGTGCCTGAAGGATGCTTGCTCAATGTGTTCCCACGCTTCCAGTCCTGAGCATTATCTGCCTGATGGCAACCAGAGTCCCAGCCGTCCTGCTGAGCCCCGCAGGATCCACGTAGGGTCAGCATTGCAGTAAGGACCGGTCCTCTTTGCTCCCTGCCCTCCCAGGATGCACAGTCCGAAGCCCCAACCTGGGGCTGGTGGATGTGGGGTGGCCCCCAGCCCCTTCAGTTCTGCATGTGGCTGCACTCAGCCTCAATGTCAGCACTTGTGTCCTGATGTGAGGCTCAGGTGGGGAAGGGGCACAGCCCCATTGTGGCTGCTGCTTCCAGAGGTGCCGACAGCAGGTTCCCCTTTATTGCCTCCAGACCTTGTGATCTTCCAGGGAAACGTCCGGCCCCACAGGATCCCCCAACCCCACAGAGGTTCCCAGACCTGCTGGGTCCCCCCTGCCACGCACTCAAGGGCCAAAACCCTGCTGTGTCCTTCAAGCATCCCACACCCCACATAGTCCCCCAGGGACCCCTTCACCCCCATTCTTCCGGGCACCCCAAGGTTCCAGACCCTGCTAAGTACTCTGGAGCGCCCCAATCCCACTGAGACCCTTAAGGAACTCCAAGCATCCCAGCCCCCTCCCCATTAAACCACCCCTAAGGACTCCAGACCCCGCTGGATTTCCTCCTCACTCCATGGGCTCCCCCTGGCCCCGCAGGGTCCCCCCACCAGAGGTTTGTCAGACCCCAAAACCCACAGAATCCCCCTAACACCCCCCCAACTCACAGCACCCCAGTCCATCAGGCACCCTCACAATCCCCAGACCCCGCTGGGTCCCCCTGTGTCCTGCAGGACC
>NW_011213151.1:0-1085 GCF_000146605.3 Meleagris gallopavo
TGTCAAAGATTAAAAAAAGAGACCAGCAAAAACATAAGGCTAGTGGGATATTCAACCTTGTTTTTGTGAAACTAATATATCAGACTGGTTCAATGGCAGTGACTGCAATTCTCAGTGAGTTCTCAAAGTGTTTGACAGAGATTTTTGATGAAATTTTACTCATTCTGTGTTTCACCCCTGAAAACAGTTGCTCAGGGCTCCCCATGACCCAGTTTCAGTGTAGACAGTGCCCATCACACATCACTGTTCGGCGGGTTGGACATGCTTGCCTTAGTTTCTCTAGTTTGGAGTTGGACTGACTTTTTTCTCAGCCTTTCTCCATTTTTATTTATTTATTTTTTTTATCTGTGAGGGCAGAAATCTGTTTCCAAACATTATTTGAAATGAAAGTGACAGTTCTCAAGGAGCCATATGACACCTGAGAAGCTTGTTTGGATCATTCCCTATTGCATTACAAACCTCAGTCTTCTAAGATCTCTTAGTGCTGTGTAAAAACATGAACAGTATGAAGTAGAGGATGAAAAATGTAGATGAGTGTATAACATAAAAGAAAAGCAGCAGGCAGTAAATAATAAAAACATTGTTTCACCAAAATGTCAGAAGCGACAGTATGAGCACAGCAATTGTAAAAATGAAAGGGTTCTAAGAACTCTACTAGAAAGTACACAGCAACAAAGGGGTTAGAAAGTAACAACTGTTTTTTCTCCTAATGAAAGAGCATTTCAGTAAGCACAGGATTTGGTTTTGTGAGGCACAAGCTATACAATATGTGAAAACTACCAAGAAAGCTTTTAGAATATTTGGAGTTTTGATATGATTTCTGACTTAATCCCTGAAAAAACTTGCAACGATTATACTAAATTTGCTTTGGAATCCTATTCAAAATGGCATCATAAATGAATCTCCTATCTTCTAACAAGTAACGTCGACCAAAGCTCTCTTCTGTTGTGCAACATTTCTTATGCCATCACTGAAAACCTAAATGTTCTCCATAGTTCACCGTGGGTCCTATTTCAAACTACGTAATACTCTCACATCCTAACTTCTTTTTTTGTAACTCCTGGGGAGTAATATGGTCATCTAAA
>NW_011213152.1:0-921 GCF_000146605.3 Meleagris gallopavo
TATTAGGAGGAAGTTTTTCACACAGAGGGTGTTGACACACTGGAACAGCCTATCCAAGGAGGCTGTGGATGCCCCATCCCTGGAGGCGTTCAAGGCCAGGCTGGATGTGGCTTTGGGCAGCCTGGTCTGGTTGGTGACCCTGCATATATCAGAGGGGTTGAAACTAGATGATCATTGTGGTCCTTTTCAACCCAGGCCATTCTGTGATTTTATGATATGATTCTATGAAGTTATTTCTTTTCATGTGACACTTTTATAACATTTGGTGGTCATCTTTTACTATCACATCCATGAAACTGAGTACATGCATGGAAGAGAAAGGGGTTTACATTCCAGCTTTGCACCTGTTCTGTTTGGGTGCCATCATTCTCATTCTGCTTACCCCACTGCATTTTCTGTGCATCTAAGCTCTGCAGAAATCTTCTTATGAGTTCCTCATATATCCAGTTCCTTTGCTATTTTGCATGTAGAAATCCCATTAAGCTCTGTGCAGGTAATGTGACTATAATGTTTCACAATTTGAACAGTGTTGTAGGTAGAGCTTTGCTTTGCAGCTTCTTTTAGAGACTTTATCCTAGCCCGGATTCTCTCACATATGTGAAGTCTGCTTTAAAGAACTTCAAATTCTACAGAGAGATCTTGAAATACAGTACCTTGAAGTGGCTTTTGTCATCTGTCATAAAAGAAAGGCTCTCTTTCTGCCTGGAGCATTATCATACATTAGCTTCTAAAGTGAATTAGAGTAGGATAGCATTATCCTACTGCAGAGTACAGTATTACAGAATCACAGAATCACAGAATTACAGACTGGCCAGGGTTGGAAGGGACCTCAAGAATCATGAATCTCCAACCCCTCTGCCACATGCAGGGCCACCATCCTCCCCATTTAATACTAGACCAGGCTGCCCAGGGCCCCATCCA
>NW_011213153.1:0-1014 GCF_000146605.3 Meleagris gallopavo
TTGTTTTGTTTTTGTAATCCATGCTTCACAAAGCAGCATTTGAACAAAATATGTTTTACACGGACAGATATGAGCATGTCTCACCTCATAAATTTTCAATTTGTTTAGCAGAATAAAATAATGCATATTGATGTGAGGTGGAATATTTGCTTTTTTATCTTCTGTTTTTCCTATATTTCATGCATATATACACCACTTAGCCCAAAATCCAAAATTATTGATATGATTGATTTTATCCTTTCTTCTATTCTCCCATATGCTCACACTATGATCTCTGAAACAAAAGCATTTGTGAATCATAGATGGTTCTTATATAATTATATATGTCTTTCCTGCAGTTTTATGTGAAATTATGTGAAATAAATATATCGGTGCATGTAACAGTCAAACAGTAAATTGAGTTCTCTTTCTTTAACTGTGTTCTAACATTTTTTTGTTGTCCTTTTCACAGTCAAGGATAAAAGCTCAACCTAAGTGCTTATACAGAAGGCTCTTTATAGCTGTTGGTTTGGTTGAAGTCTAATGGATCATCAGGGATTTAATATCTGAACGACAGGATATTGGAGAAAACTGCTGACAGTGGGACTGAAAAGGCGTGTGCTTTTCCACCTGTGAAAACAAATCATATGTGAACAAATACTCATATACACACAGTTTTTTCACTCATTTTTTTTTCCTAAAATCACAGAATCACAGAAATATCAAGGTTGGAAAAGACTTACAAGATCATCCAGTCCAACCATCCACCTATCACCAATAGTTCTCACTAAACCATATCCCTCAACACAAAACCCAAACGTTCCTTGAACACCTCTAGGATCAGTGACTCCACCACCTCCCTGGGCAGCCCATTCCAGTGCCTCTTTCAGAAAAACAGTATTTCCTAACATCCAGCCTAAATCTTCCCTGGCGCAGCTTGACGCCATTCCCTCTGGTTCTATCACCAGTTACACGAGAGAAGAGGCTGACCACCAGCTCACTACAACCTCCCTTCAGGTAGTTATAGAGAGCAAT
>NW_011213154.1:0-1055 GCF_000146605.3 Meleagris gallopavo
GGTCCGGAGCTCCGCCCATTCCGGGGTGGTTCCAGTGCTTCTTAATGCCGTCCCAGTGCCTCCCAGTATCGCCCAGTGCCATCCCAGTGCGTTCCAGTACCGCCTGGTGCCGGCCAGAGCCATCCCAGTGCTTCCCAGTACAGCCCGGTGCCTCCCAGTAGCACCCAGTGCCTCCCAGTACCTCTCAGAGCCATCCCAGTATCGTCCAGTGCCTCCCAGTGCCTCCCAGTACAGTCCGGTGCCGGCCAGACCCATCCCAGTGCCTCCCAGTACAACCCAGTGCCTCCCAGTGGCATCCCAGTACAGCCCAGTACTTCCAGTTTCTCTCAGGGCCATCCCAGTGCTTCCCAGTACAGCTCAGTGCCTCCCAGTGCCTCTCAGAGCCATCCCAGTATCGCCCAGTGCCTCCCAGTATCGCCGGTGCCGGCCAGACCCATCCCAGTGCCTCCCAGTACAGCCCAGTGCCTCCCAGTGCCTCCCAGAACCATCGCTGTGCCTCCCAGTGGCATCCCAGTACAGCCCAGTACTTCCAGTGGCATCCCAGTACAGCCCAGTACTTCCAGTATCTCTCAGAGCCATCCCAGTGCCTCCCAGTACAACCCAGTGCCTCCCAGTGGCATCCCAGTGCAGCCCAGTACCCATCAGTGCCTCCCAGTATCGCCCAGTGCCATCCCAGTGTCACCCCAGTACCTCCCAGTATCGCCCAGTGGCGTCCCATTATCTCCCAGAAGCGCCCAGTGCCTCCCAGTGGCCTCCCAGTATAGCCCAGTACCTCCCAGTACCTCCCAGTCATCCCAGTGCCATTCCAGTGCCAGCCCAATACAGTCCAAGTGCAAACCCAGTTTGCCCCCAGTATAAACCCGGTCCCACCCCAGTTTGCTCCCAGAATAAACCCAGTTTGCCCCCAGTTAGTTTCCAGTTCAATCCCAGTTTCCTCCGAGCGCAATCCCAGTTTGTTCCCAGTATAACCCCACTGCAATCCCAGTTTGCTCCCAGCGCCCGCCCCATCCGACGGCAACAGCCAATGGGATCGCAGCCCGGCAAAGCGCAACCAA
>NW_011213155.1:0-840 GCF_000146605.3 Meleagris gallopavo
GCCATGGGGTCCCGTCAGTGCTGGGGGGGAGGGAAGGGGTGAGGATGAGGAGGGGATGAAGGTTATGGGGATAGGGGTGAGGATGAGGAGGGGAGGATGAAGGCTCACACAGCAGCTCCGCCCCTCCCCCCTCCTCACCCAAACGTGCAAATGCAGCGTTGTGGGTGTGTGTGGGTGTGCAAAGCGTGGGCTGCATGCAACGCACGGGGATGCGGCCACACGTGGGGGTGGGTGTGAGCATGCACGAGGGCATGCAATGCGTGTGCACCTGGGTGTGCACTGCATGTGTGTGTGGGTGTGCATTGCACGTGGGTGTGCGCACATTTTGCATGTGGGCATGCATTGCACGTGGGCGTGCATGCAGTTTGCATGTGAGTGTGCACTGCACGTGGGAGTGCATTGCACGTGGGTGTATCCCCCCCAACTCACCGCACCTTTACCGCCGTGCTGTGTGCGTGTGCAACGGTGATGGTGACAAACTGAGCAGCAGTGACAGCAGCGATGGTGACAACCCCAGTGACAATGAGAGCGGCAATGGTGGCAGCCCCAAAGACCGGGAACGGTGACAGCCCCGGTGATGGTGACAGCAGGGATGGCAGTAACGGTGACAGCTGTGATGGTGACCAACCTGGCAGCAGTGATGGCAGCAACGGTGACAAATCCCGGTGATGGTGGCAGTGGTGGCAGTGCTGGTGACACTGGTGGTGACACTGCTGGTGGTGACACTGCTGGTACCACGCGGTGCCGGCGCTGCGCTGCGGTGCCGCCGTCACTGCGTGGGGGGGTGGGTGGGGGGGGGTGGAGGGGGCGGAGTCACATGGGGAAGGACGCCCCCGCCCC
>NW_011213156.1:0-821 GCF_000146605.3 Meleagris gallopavo
GCTTGTGGACCCCCCGACCCCAAAAATGGGAAGGGAAAAAGGAAAGGGTAGGGAGATGGGAGCTGCGCTCAAAAAAGCAGAACAGCAGCAACGATCTTAGAAGGAAAACTTATTTTACTAACTATGCTATCAGAATGCAAGATAACACAATATAATACAATCTAATTGAAATTGAGGCTAATAAATCAAATAAAATGAGAGAGAGAGTTTTCTGAAACTGAAAAGCCTACTTTGAACTGAAGGCGCATTGCTTGGAAGCACATCCACACCCTCTGCCAGGCAGCGAGCGAAAGCCCAAGCTCCTGTCCAAGAGCGATATCCCCTGACTTTTGTGATGTGTCTTCTTCTCTGACCATGAGGCCCCCTGGGTTATGTAGTTCTTCTCTTTTGAGAACCAGGTATCCGGAAAGTTGTCAGTTCACGGAACTGGAGTATTAACACTTTAATTACCTGTGCTTTACATGATGTTATGAAAATTACAAAACCATGGCAATTTATTAATCAGTTCATTTATAAGGGGTCTTCTTTCCCCTCTGCCAGATATTGCTGCAAATGTACTGGCGTACCTTTCTGGTGCAGTCTTTGTGAATATACACCAAATATTTGGTGTATACCTGACACTCTCAGGATCATACTCTTTGGAATGAAATCGGGGCTATGTATCATTTCCACCACAGCATATTCTCTCAATTAATGGATGCCTTTTCCCATATCAGTCCATTTCTATTTCTCAGGCATCAGATCATCTTTGAAGGGGTAGCTTTCTTTTACAGCTAACAACATCTGCTTCCAGAGGGTGAAGGCCTGGTTCTGGCATGTAC
>NW_011213157.1:0-869 GCF_000146605.3 Meleagris gallopavo
GGTTTCTTTTTTATTAAAAGAAAAAAATATATTTAAATACTACTCTTTTAATTATCAAAAGTAAGCAAAATAGCAAATGTATATAATTAATATAAATAAAAAGTAATCATAATTCAGAAAATTCCTATGTGCACGGATATGAGCACCCCCACATTTTATCAGTGTGGTGCATGTGTTGGATCAAACTGCTCCAGCAATTTGCAAAGGAAGTCTGGGTGACTCCTGCTCTTTACCTGGGCAGGGGGCCTGCATCCACAGCTTCTGCAGAAGCAGCAAGGATGGAGCATCACAGAGCCCCCCAGCCATGGTCTGGGGTGCAGTCATGCTTTGTGCTGGCTGGGGCACTCTGGGTTTTTTGCAGCAACTCCCAATCGTGCAGCAGGATGGCAGAGCCCTCCCAAGCATTGCATGGGCAATGTCAATCCCTGGGTGCTTGCTGAGTGTTTGGCTACCTGCAGTTGAGCCAGCACAGCCTGCACATAGCGAGGCTGACTCTGGCCTCCAGCTACCCCTGCTGGAGCTGAAGAGCCCATCCTGGCACTGCTGCAACTTGCAACTCCTGCCCCAAATGTGTTGCTGTTTTGGCACATCCGTATACTTCTCCACGTTCAGATTTAAGTCCTTCCTGCAGAACCCCGCTTTACATTATTAAAATAAAAATTTTCCTGGAAAACATGCAATTTGTACCAACATAACCCCCTGAGCCAAAAATTGGAGTGTATACTGTGTTGCTCGCCTTATGGAAAGAAAACATTCTCCACCAGTGATGCTGCAACAGGACGGTGCTGCCTGACAGGGACTGTTGCAGATATAGCTGTGGTCTTCATTTCCCAGTGTCACAGAAACTACCAGCATGGCCCCACTTCCCC
>NW_011213158.1:0-718 GCF_000146605.3 Meleagris gallopavo
ATAAAGTAGTTATTTGGCCACTTGTCTCAGGTTGAATTTTTGTTACTGTCACAGGACAGGGCTTAGTCCCCCTCCCACACTCCTTCACCCCAAAAAAAGCCAGTGGAAAAGTGAGAAGGAAGAGTTGCTTCTCCATTGAGATAAAAAGAAACTATTTTACTAAAAATAGTAAAAGAATGTGAGATAGTATAATACAAAAGGACTCAAGAGTAGTAAAGTAAACAAATGGGAAAGAAAGCGTCTCCGAATAATGTGCTGCAAGCTAGGCAGTGTGGAGCAAAAAAGAATGCCCACACATCACCACATCACTTTGTATCTCTCTCTTGGAAATGATGCTGGAAGGACAGAAGCATTCTGGGGACTGTAGTCCTCCCTTAGCAGCTGTCCTAATTCTGTCACTTCACTGCACAATGTCATGATATGGTGTACCTCAGGAAAACTATGACAAAACTACAATAATTCTGCTACAATACATATATTTATGAGTGGTCTTTCAACTGACATTTAGTTAGTACAAACAAAATTTGAACTGAATAAAAAGAGAAAGAGAATGAAGAAATGACTATAAAAATAGTGTAAGATGAATCAATCTCTAAGGTGAATCTCTCTGGTGTGTATTCTCCATCTACCTCCCCAAAAATTTATTTTGTATTTCACCATGTGACCTAAAATAAATCTAGCTTAACAATGAGAACACCAGCTGTAAGTACAAAATAAA
>NW_011213159.1:0-1025 GCF_000146605.3 Meleagris gallopavo
TGGTGGCGGTGCCGGGGTGCACCCTTCCCCCCGCCGGCCTCCATGCGTAGTTTCAACGGCCCCTTTCGGAGCCTCCGAGCGGCCGCCCCACGGCTGCGGGACTTCCCTGGGGGCGCCGGGCCGAGAGCCCCCGCAGTCCCGCACCGAACCCCGCAGCCTTTCGGCCCCGCACGCACGGCGCGGGGTGCGGGGGCACACGAGTCAGGCTCCGCGACGCGCACAGACGCCGAAATAGATGGCAGGCGGAAAGGATATAAAGAACCATTACCTCTTACTCGGGGCGAGATTTAAGTGCGTCGTTTCGAAGAAATATAGGATTATAAATCCGAAACCGTACACAATAATTTACACAGAACTTACGCTTCCATCACCGGACTCCAATCTTTTTATAACTGGTTTGCAAAGTCAGGAAAAGCAATGTAATTTAGATAAATGTTACAATGCACTTACGGTCGGTATCGTAGGGCAATACGTTACTGTCACATCCCTGTGCTTTGGATGGTAATGAAATCATAGCAGATGTTAGATTAGGGCTGGTGTATTTATAGCTACAGATACGTTAGAAAATCAAAGAGAGAACCCAATAAATGTATTTTTTTTCGCCGAGCTGGAATTGCTGGCGAGCTCTGTGGGCGCACATGATGGATACGTATCGGGTTCGCTCTGCTCTCAGCTTGCTCAGGGAACGGGGAGGCAGGCTTAAGGCGCAATGTCATGAGTTCTTGCTGTTTTTGTTTTTTTCTCCAACGCTTCTGTAGCCTCCAGCCAGGGCCAGTCCCTGCCGCCCGCCTGCTCCCAGGACGGAGAAAACAAAAATCCGCGCACTCCATTCCGCCCGGCGCACGGCCGCCGGAGCAGCGCGGGTCTCGGCCGGTCCCAAACCTCTCCTCTCCCTCCGCCGACAATTTCTGCGCCCTGGGAACCCCGCGGAATTCACCTTTCTCCCGGTGCTCGGGCGGGCGCGTAAGTGCGGAGCGGTGCGGAGAGGCGCGGAGCCCCGGGCCGGGAGCGGGGCGCGGGGGGGC
>NW_011213160.1:0-898 GCF_000146605.3 Meleagris gallopavo
TGAGGTTCTTTTAATATCTGTATACCCGGCATGAGATTAAGAAACAACAGTTCAAATGTTGGTTCATCCAGTTTATTACAGATCTTAATCAGGGAGATGGGGAACGGGAGGACAGACAAAATTATGATTTAGAGTAATGGAGAAGGGAAGGAGGTGATAGAAAAGATAGGAAAGAAGAAATAAGGAGTCTTTATAGGAAGCAAGAGGGAAATAGTCATGACCATGGATCCAGTGTGGTTCGTAGTTCAGTCATTGACCTTCAGTAGTTCCGGGTTGTCGGACATTGTTGTTCTGTTGACGATGACAATGATGGCCACCTTTCAGTGATAGTACAAAATTATTTATAAATCCAAAGTGGTTGAGTCAGTTCTTTTTTGGAGTGGCAGCTTCTGGCTCTCAGTGGAAACTCCTTTGTTCCTATCTTCCTGGCCTTGCCAGCAGATAAGAGGGGGCAGGGAGGCTCCAACTTGTATTTTGCCTTCAGAGTATACACTGGCATAATTCCCCAGTCTCCCATAGCAAGCTGGAATTATTTGATCACAGGCTAGGTCTTCCGCCAGTAAACAGTCCTGAGCACTATCTTCTGAAGGCAAACACCTAAAATTGTGCACACAGTGATATTGATTGCCACACAACAACACCCATCACTCTTCTCCTAGACAAGTCAGTCTTATCACAAGAAATACCTCAGGAAGCAGGCTTTGAGCAAAAAACAAACAAACAAACAAAACAACAATAACAACAACAACAACAAAAACAACAAAAAAGTATTCTCATACTCACATGTACCCAAAGTCCAGATCTCAAGCACTGTATAGTAATCAACTTTGTAAATGTCAACAGTTTACGGGCTGATTTGGCCCAGTTCCATGACTAGCAGGGTGGAGGGATTTCACAA
>NW_011213161.1:0-642 GCF_000146605.3 Meleagris gallopavo
TTTTGGCAGCAGAAAAATCTGAAAACTATGAATATGCAGAAAGTGAACTCTCATTAGAAACCTGGTGTATTCCATGCTTTCAGTCAGACTGTGAAATAATATCAGAAGACCTTATCCAACAAAAAGACAAAAAAAGCAAAAAGCTTCTACAAGTCCTTATTAACACTTGCTGACTAAAACAAAGCTTGCGGAAGAATGGAAAAGCAAACTGCTGGACAAGACTGCTCATGAAAAAGATAGAAAGAAGCACACACAAAGAATCCATGCACTGAAAGCCTGTTTGCTGCTCTGTGTACAGGTTACCAAGAAAAGAAGTTGCAGCTTTTTAAACTAAAACCTACTTCAGGTCACCTGAGCATCTGCATATAGAAGCTTGCAGGAAAAAAGCTAACACTTTCTACTTCCCCCAAAGTGGGGAGGCAAAAATCTCTGGATAGGAATAAATTCACTTTTGTGGTAGCAGCAGAGTGGACATAAGGGTAAAGAATGCAAGGGTGCTACCACAGATGCTGCAGCAGGATCATGAGGCTCATGGGAAAAGAAAGGAGAAAGAATGTGACATGGATTTCCAAGATGCAGATAGGAAAGCATCGGTGCAGCTTTGGGACACAGAGCCCTCTTTCCTTCCTCCCCCTCCTCCCC
>NW_011213162.1:0-906 GCF_000146605.3 Meleagris gallopavo
AAAAAGGCAGATGGGGTTTTAGGGGAATCAGCCCCACATCCCCACACAATGGAACCTCTTCTTCTACCCCCTGCCTGCAGCAGACGCAGCTTTTTAGGTAAAGAACCGTGGTCTGCTGATGGAAACGAGAGGTTTCTTAACCTGGGGTTACTCTTGAAGGGCGGCTGGGATGAATCTGAATGGGACGTTGCTTCTCAAAAGAAAACGTAATCACTCTTATTTATTTCTATTCCCCTCTAAGCTGTTCGAAGCCGGCCTGAGGTGGGGGGAGATGCGGCCTGCTCGACCCCAGCGTGCTGCTGGCACAGGAGGGGACAAAAAAGGGGACTTTTCCTACCTCTTTTGCTACACCATCATTAAAGAAGCACACACGCTCTCCACCAGCAGAGCTGCTGCAAAGAAGTGTCCCTTGGGAGGGATGAGGGAGCAGGGAGTGGGATGCGATTCGGAGCTACGGCGGATGATAACACGCTTGTGGCTACGAATTGAGACTGCAAAAGTCTCCGAAAGGAGAACTGAGATTTTTTCCCCCAGGGTTTCCTAAGGCGGCGTGGAAGCCGGTTTTTTATTTTTTCCTCGTGACAGCGGAGTTGGGGACAACACTGTCAGCCGCAGCGAAGCACCGACAGCGCAGCCCCCACCTCCCCCCCGCAGGGATGCAGTGGGACGCACACACCTCGCATAGAGATTATGCCACATACACCGGAGATACGCACTGGCTTTGTCTCCTTCCTCTTCCTATACACACTGACATCCCCCCTCTCCACCCCCCCCAACCCCGTAAAACCTCACATTGGCAAAAACAGCAAAACCCGCGTCTGGGGAACACCGTGCGCTGAGAAAACAAAACAAAACAAAACAAAAACCCATCTCCCACTCAGGTGGGGGTCCCGTGCTTTAAGACGC
>NW_011213163.1:0-1216 GCF_000146605.3 Meleagris gallopavo
GTTTTGTTTTTTTTTCCACCAATTGTAAACTAATTGTACTTATGTACAGTATTCTGATAATGTGTGCACTGGGCATTTTTCTTCCCATGCATTACCTTGATGTAAAGTTTCTGTACTTGTATCTTAAGAGCATTTTATTTTATTCTATTTTGAAGGATTAGAAATTATCTTTGATGGATTTTTTTCCATTTCTGAAGATGAATTACATTGTAGATTCAAAGTAATAGAAGTCCAGAAATGAAACGTATATTATAAACCTACATATTGAACTTTGTAATATATTCTTAGAAACTACTTCAGGCTGGTAAACAAATAACAAAATAAAGCTAAAAGGCCTTAGTGTCACAAAATGTCTTTCTTATCTTCAGTCTTCAGTAAACAAAGTATGTGTATCTCAGTTTTTCTAAGACTTCTTTGACATGATGTAATTCATAACTCAATTATATGCAAGTAAAAGTAATTACATAATTCAGATAGCACCTGTGAGTTATGAAGTACAATATTTATCTTTATTTCACAGAAGAATAAAAGAAGAAACCAGATGAGTTGCCAATAATCACATTGGAAGAAAAAAATGCAGTCTTGCGGTTGTGGCTGACCTGGCACTCAGGAATGCTGATTTTGCAGCAGAGTCACTAACTAAGACAAAACATAAAAGGAATGGAAAGATAAAAATAAAGATATTTTGTAAGATTTCATTGTTATAGAGGAGTGTCACAGATCAAATAAACTAGCAATGGCAGATCATTCAAATACTATAGTGATTAGGAACATTCCAGTCAGTTGATTTAAAAATCAAAGAATTAATAATAAAAAAACTTCCATTCTTCTCCGTCCACAAGAGCATTCTCCTCATAGAATACCTGAAGCACATTTGTGATTACCACAGAGAATACTGTCTGTTTGAATCACAGAAAGATTTGGGCTCAAAAGGACCTTAAAGACCATGCAGTTCCAAGCCCCTTCCATGCGCAGGGCTGCCACCCATCAGCTCAGGCTGCCCAGGGCTCTATCCAACCTGACTTTGATACCTCCAGGGATGGGGCATCCACATGTTCTCCAGGCAGCCTTCTCCATTGGAAGAAAATGAAGAGCTGTGTCATTTTGTCCCATGTCAAGCCTGATAGTATTTAACATCAGTAGATTCAAATAGTGGAGAACATCAGCCTGCTTTCTTTGTGTATTCTTGAGAAGTAAATTCTCCCAAATTAAAAAA
>NW_011213164.1:0-1026 GCF_000146605.3 Meleagris gallopavo
AGAACGAAAGCAAAGCGGGGCGCCGTGCCGTGCCGGCCCTTACCGCAGAGGTCTCGGCTCGGCTCGCTGTCCCGACGCGACGGTCACCGAAGTGCAAGCGAACAAACTCAAGTGCCGCCGTAGCGCTGCCAGCAGCGAGTCCGCTCACGCTCCTGGCCGTGCCCGGGGCCGCCCCGCATCGCCCCTAGGTGTCAGTTCTGTCGAATCAGCGGAGAACCGAACCCGGTAAAGAACAGCACGAGACTGGTACCTCCGGTTAAGCGCACGCAGTCCCGGCCTGCTGACACTTTTTCTCCCCACGCCCTCTATGGCACGGCGTCAGCAGCGAATACCAGGAAAGATCAACGTGACCTGGTGCTTTCCAAGAGCTACGGAATCACAGTCGTTTTAATTCATTAAACATCCAAGCACGTCAAACAAATGGCTCCATCCAGCCGCAGCTGAGTTACACAGACATAAGCCCTGTATTTCTGTAAGAAGCGACGCGTGACTCCCAATGCCTCAAAGCACACTTTCTAAGTGAACGCAGACAAAAGCAAAAGCTGAGACCCTCGCGTCTCCAATCACGGGTAGATAGAGTCAGGCAGCACACACCGCCAAACACCCCAACCACCCATCATTTTCTCCTCCTTTCTCGAAGCGGCCCCGCCAACCCGCGGGCAGCAGAGGCCGGGCCTCCTCCCTGTCCACGATCCCGAGGACGGCAAGGAAGAACCGCAGCTGGGCACAACTTGCAAAGGCAGGCCCGGGGGATGGGCGGCACGGACCCGGAGCACGTCTGCACTCCTCCTATCCCATAAAACACACCCAGGGGATGCAAGAATACTATGAAACTTTCTCTGTTTTCACGAGAACGCGACGCGGAGAAACTGACGGACGGCCCGCCCGCATGCGGAGCGAGGGGATGCTTCATGAGAAACGCAGTGACCATCGCACGCCGTAACTCGGGCAGCGCCTCGCATTTAGCAACCCGGCCCGGGGACAGTTTGAGCAGCGCCATCACCGGGCGCGTCAGGGGAGCCGCGG
>NW_011213165.1:0-1352 GCF_000146605.3 Meleagris gallopavo
GGGGTCATGGGGTCATTGGGGGTTGTGGGGTCAATGGGGGTTATGGGGTCAACGGGGGTCATGGGGTCATTGGGAGGTCATGGGGTCACGGGGTCAATGAGGGGTCATGGGGTCAATAGGGGCTATGGGGTCATGGGGTCAATGGGGGCTATGGGATCAATGGGGGGTCGTGGGGTCATTGGGAGGTTATGAGGTCATGGGGTCACGGGGTCAATGAGGGGTCAGGGGTCAGCGTGTGCGACCTCATCGTCAGTGGGGTCGCTGGGCTCCTCCAGGGGCTCCCACTGCAGCACCAGGCCCTGCGGCTGCAAACCAGTACAGACCAGTATGGACCAGTATAAACCAGCACAAACCACAACGCACCAGTACAGACCAGTATAGATCACCACAGACCAGTACAGTCCAGTATGAACCCATGGAGAGCAAGAATCTCCTTCCTCCCCCCCCCTCACCTGTCCCAGTCCCTCCCAGTCCACCCCAGTTTCTCTCAGTCCCTCCCAGTATACCCCATTCATCCCCAATTCCCTCCCAGTACATCCCAGGTCCCTTCCAGTATATCCCAGTTCCCTCCCAGTGCCTCCCAGTATATCCCAATCTCTCCCATTCCCTCCCAGTCCCATCCCAGTTCCCTCCCAGTCCCCCCCCATTCCCTCCCAATCCCATCCCAGTGCTTCCCATTCCCTCCCAGTGCCTCCCAGTCCCTCCCAGTGCCACCCAGTCCCCTCCCAGTGCCTCCCAGTCCCATCCCAGTGCCCCCCAGTCCCCTCCCAGTGTCTCCCATTCCCACCCATTGCCACCCATTCCCTCCAGTGCCTCCCAGTCCCCTCCCATTCTCTCCCAGTGCCTCCCATTTCCTCCCAGTGCTACCAGTCCCCTCCCAATGCCTCCCAGTCCATCCCAGTCTCCTCCCGTTCCCTCCCATTGCCCCCCAGTCCCCTCCCAGTGCCACCCAGTCCCCTCCCAGTTCCTCCCAGTCCCCTCCCAGTGTCTCCCATTCCCTCCAGTGCCTCCCAGTCCCCTCCCATTCCCTCCCATTGCCCCACAATCCCTCCCAGTTCCCTCCCAGTGCCTCCCATTTCCTCCCAGTGCCACCAGTCCCCTCCCAATGCCTCCCAGTCCTTCCCAGTCTCCTCCCGTTCCCTCCCATTACCCCCGAGTCCCGTCCCAGTCCCTCCCATTGCCCCCCATTCCCTCCCAGTCCCCTCCCAGTGCCTCCCGTTCCCTCCCAGTGTCCCACTCCCTCCCAGTCCCCTCCCAGTGCCTCCCGTTCCCTCCCATTACCCTTCAGTACCTCCCAGTGCCCCCCATTCCCTCCCATTACCCCCCAGTCCCGTCCCAGTCCCTCCCATTGC
>NW_011213167.1:0-843 GCF_000146605.3 Meleagris gallopavo
CTTCAAGTACTGGAAGGCCACAATGAGGTCTCTCCAGAGCCTTCTCTTCTCTAACCTAAACAAGCCCAGATCCCTCAACCTTTCTGCACAGGAGAAGTGCTCCAGCCCTCTGATCATCTTAGTGGTCCTCGTCTGGACTTGTTCCAAGAGCTCTGCGTCTTTCTTGTATTGGGGGCCCCAAGCCTGAATGCAGTACTGCAGATGGGGCCTAACAAGAGCCAAGTAGAGAGGGACAATCACTTCCCTCTCCCTGCTGGCTACCCCTTTTTTAATGCAGCCCAGAACACAGTTGGCCTTCCAGACTGCAAGTGTACAGCACTGGCCCGTGTCCAGCTTCTCGCCCACCAGGATCCCCAAGACCTTCTCCGCAGGGCTGCTCTCAAGGGGTTCTTCTACTCAGTCTGTAAAAGCACCTGAGATTGTCCTGTCCCAAGTGCAGCACCCTGTACTTGGCCTTGTTGAACCTCATTAGGTTCACATGGGCCTATTTCTCCAGCCTGTCTAGGTTCCTCTGGAACTTATTATTGTAGGTGAAAGGAAGTCAAATACAAACACAGCACAGCATATCTACAAAGATACATACTTACATAGAATGGTGGGAAAAATAAGAACTGGTATAACTGAAATGTTACAAAATTTCAGGATAAAATTGTCAGGGTAGTATTGACTCAGACTTAATAAGTTTATCCATAAATACAATGCATTGTTATGGTAATTTTTTTTCAAGAATCTTGGCTCATTCAGTGTGTAAGATGTGTATTCAAAGGGTGAATTAGGTATAACATTTAAAAGATGTTTGTGACTTAAATGGGACATCCAAAAAAAAAAAAAAAAGTAATAAGA
>NW_011213168.1:0-602 GCF_000146605.3 Meleagris gallopavo
GAATGGGGGTGGAAATGCGTATAAAGGGGGGGGAAGTAGGGATGGAGTGTGGGAAAATGGGGAGAAAGAGTGGGGGAAATGGGGACAATTGTTTTTGGATATTACAGGGACAAAAAGATCTATTTTCAGACACTGCAGAAAAGTGCCGTTTTCAGACACTTTGACGTAGAAAAATGCCGTTTTCTGATGCCATGATGCAGAAAAGTGTCATTTTCAGACGTCTTGCTTCAGCAAAGTGTCATTTTCAGACGTCTTGGAGGCAGAAAAATGCCATTTTCAGACATTTTGGTACACAAAAGTGCCATTTTCAGACATTTTGGTACACAAAAGTGCCATTTTCAGACGCTTTGCTGGAGCAAAGTGCCATTTACAGACGTTTTGGTACAGAAAAGTTCAATTTTCAGATGCCATGGTACAGAAAAGCGCCATTTTCAGACGCTGTGATGCACAGAAGTGCCATTTTCAGACACTTTGGTGCAGCAAAGTGCCATTTTCGGATGCCGCGGTGCTGACTCACCGATGGGGTCCCCGCAGGCGTCGCAGACCTCGGCGTGCCGCGCGCGGTGGCAGCGGGCGCAATATGGCCGGCCGCGGCGCATGAC
>NW_011213169.1:0-826 GCF_000146605.3 Meleagris gallopavo
TTTTTTTTTTTAAATCTTAATAAATAAATTTAACTTTAAAATTAACAGGAAGAAAAAAAATCTGAAATGAAACCAGCTCTCTCATTTCCTACCTCAAGCTGGAAGTTTATATGCATGTGTAATAAAAGGCTTAGGAAGAGCAAAATTGCCAATAAAACAGTGAATAAAAACAAGACATCCCCTCCAGAAGGTTATCCATGGACAGTAATTGAAATACTTCCAATTTATGGAGAATAATATTAATTCCTGAAGTGGTTTCTAGTTGCAAATTATAACTGATTCTGATTGACTGATTTTGATAATTTGCAGAACAACTTGAGGAGTTTTTGGATTCTATCGCATTGTATATAGATTTAGAGGACTAGCCTTTCAGAAAATAATAAAAATTTAAGACAACATTCAGAGTGAGGCTCAGACACGGGCAGCAGTTTTGGCATGAAATATTCACTTATATATATGCTTTTTCACTCTGTCATTCATTTGTTTTCCTCAATATCCTGTTGCTCTTATAATAGTAGGAGAGAAAATATATTTATATTCGTTGCTCAAACAGTAATGCCACCTATTTTATTTATTTGTTTGTTTGTTTAAGATTAAGGGTTTTGTAGCCTTCTGGTATTTAAAGAGAGTTTATAAACATGACAGAAATCATGCTTGTACCTGGGTAGACAGTGGAACAGGCAAGGGGGAATGGTATTAAAATAAAGGAGGGTTGATTTAGATTAGATTTCAGGGAGAAGTTTTTTATGGTGAGAATGGTAAGGTGCTGGAACAGGATGTACAGAGAGGTTGTGGATGCCCTTTCTTTAAATGTTTAAGGCCAGGT
>NW_011213170.1:0-960 GCF_000146605.3 Meleagris gallopavo
GGGGCGGGGAGGCGGGAGGGACGCGGGTGGGGCTTAAGGACGGGGTGGGGACAGACGGACACAAACAAGGGTGGGGACAGACGGACGTAAACACGGGTGGGGGTGGAGACACGAGTGGGGACAGACGGACACGGGTGGGGGGGAGGACAGATGGACATAAATGATGACATCGGTGGGGACGGAAGGACACGGACACGGACGGAGGGACGCCCGTGGGACAGACGGACATCAGCGACGACATCATTTGGGACAGACGGACACAAACGGACCCAACCCCAATGGGGTCCCAGGTTCAGATCCCATTGATCCCAACCCGAACGAGACCCCGACCCCAATGAGACCACAGACTCAGGAGATGCTGACCCCAAAGGATCCCATGTTCAGGTCCCCATGATCCCAACCCCAAAGAGACCCCAGACTCATGAGACCCCGACCCCAATGGGGTCCCAGATTGGGGCGACGGAGACCCCAATCCCAATGGGGTCCCACGTTGGGTTGATGGAGACCCCGACCCCACTGGGGTCCCAGATTGGGGTGACAGAGACCCCAATCCCAATGGGGTCCCAGATTGGGGTGACGGAGACCCCAACCCCAATGGGGTCCCAGATCAGGGCGATGGAGATCCCAACCCCAATGGGGTCCCACGTTGGGTTGATGGAGACCCTAACCCCAATGGGGTCCGAGATTGGGGCGATGGAGAACCCAACCCCTCTGGGGTCCTACTTTGGATTGATGGAGACCCCAACCCCAATGGGGTCCCAGATTGGGGCGATGGAGACCCCAACCCCTCTGGGGTCCCACACTGGGCTGACAGAGACCCCAACCCCACTGGGGTCCCAGATTGGGGTGACGGAGACCCCAACCCCACTGGGGTCCCAGATTGGGTGACAGAGACCCCAACCCTAATGGGGTCCCCAACCCCACTGGGGTCCCACACTGGGCTGACAGAGACCCCAGCCC
>NW_011213171.1:0-787 GCF_000146605.3 Meleagris gallopavo
TAAGAAATACCGTGTTTACTTTGAGAGTTTGGTCTTCCAGAAGTTTTATTTCCAACAAGGAAAATAGGCTAAGAAATATGGGTCAGGGGAAAATCGATCATGCTTTTCCTCAAAGTAAAAATCAAATTTGGGGGAAAGGAAAAACTGTGGAAAGAATAAAAACTAAATATCAGAGGAATTTAGCAGGAACTAAGAAAAATTAAAAGAATAAATCTTTGAGTGACAGAGATGACTGTTGGGTAAGAGATGGAGCCATTGAGTTCCAGAGTTACTAAAACTGCAATTAATTTTTCCTTAACAAAGAAATGTTGTGTTTACAATTCAAACCAAGCATGGTAGATCTTGTGCATCTTTGTTTGTTTGTTTGTTTGTTTGTTTTTTATCCAGTAAGGGATAATACGAACTGGGCAGATGCAACAAATCTCATTTGTGCCTTTCACAGTATGGAAGTTCAGATTTGGAAGTTTGTACTGGATAAGCCAAAGCAGCAATTTCTGTTATCTCTGATAACTGGTTCACTGCATCTCAGATTAAATTGTTATTTTTCAAATTTGTGACAAACGAAAATCAACATCTGCTGATGATCCAAGTGACCAGGAGGGGAAAAAAGTCTCTAACAAATTGGTACATTGGGCCAACTCTTTGATCTCTAGGGGTTTGTGCTGCCAGAAGCAGGAGTGACTGAAATGTCTGTAAGTTAGCAACACTGGGAACTGTAGTACAGTTCTTTTCTGTTCATCTATTCTGTTTTTGTTTTTGTTTTTGCTTGGTTGTTTTTTTTGTTTTG
>NW_011213172.1:0-675 GCF_000146605.3 Meleagris gallopavo
AGCGCCGGCTGGGGCCGAAGCCGGCTGTGCGGGGCCGGGAAGCGTGTGAGCGGCGATCCCCGCCCGGCCGGCTGCCTCCTCGCTGAGGCTGGGAACGGGGACACGAAACGTGTCTGTGCAGCTTCAAGGAGCCGAGCAGAATTCCCCGCTGTCATCATCCTCCTCCCCTCCCTCCCTGCGGGCTGCCAGCAGGGAGGGCCGATCACAGCCCCGCTATTGTTCAAGTAACCTACAAATGGATTTGCATGGAGGCAGGTTGGGAGGGGCGGAGGGGTGGGATTTATTAGCAGCGGCTAAATTCGTCGGGATTACTATTAGGCCGAGAGCTTCTCAATGGGCACGGTCCCTGGGCGAGCGGTGCGGTGGCGGGGAGGCGCTGGAAAGCTCCTTTTCTGTAGATGGTCAAAGGGGCATCCGGTGGGAGCCAGGGGAGGCAGGCAGGGCGCAGCTGGCTGCGGGCGCTTCACCTCGGCGCAGGCTGTAACCTCCATTCCGAGCACGCAGCTCCTGGCAGCGCCGCTCATACCAAAGCCTTGACTCAGGGTTATCTGCATGCTGGGTAATGAGCAGCGTCACCAGAGGAATGTGCAGAGAAAGCAGCCATGCTGCTGCAAGCCTCCGCTCGCTCCTCCGGCGAACTGCCGATTTAGCAGCCTGCCTCTGCGTGACCGGCTG
>NW_011213173.1:0-1314 GCF_000146605.3 Meleagris gallopavo
AGCCAGAGAATGCTGAGTGGCAGGGAGTGTGGAGAGGCTTGGGAGATACTTTATAGAAATGGGCATCGCTGGTGTCATGGGACTTTACTCCTGAACACCTGCAAGATGCTGAGAGCCTAGGCAGATATTTGAGACAGGAATGTTGCGGCTCAGGCAGATCTGAGGAGGCACAAATGATTTGGGGCCTGGCTAATTCTTATCAGGCCTTATTAAATACTATTCCAGAGTGGGACAGTTTCTGAAATTGAGAGTCTCTGTGCTGAAAGAGAGTGTCTCAGAGCAGACAGGGAGAATCTCCAGGTCCAGACACAGATGCTCCAGGCTGAGTTTCCAGGAGAGAGTCTCTGAGCTGAAAGGGAGAGTCTCCTGGAGACAGTACAAAATGTGCGAGTCTCCAAGCTGAAAAGGAGAGTTTCCAGGAGAGAGTCCAAGCCGAGAGGGAGAATCTCCACGTCCAGAGAGTCTCATAGTTGAGAAACAGTCTCCAAATCCGAAGAGAGAGTCTCCAAGCCAAGACAGAGAATCTCCGGGTTGAGAAAGAGTCTCCTAGCCAGGAGAGAGAATCTCAAAACCTGGCAAGAGCGTCTCTGAGATAAGAAAGTCTCCAAGCTGAAGGGGAAGATCTCCAAGCTGGGAGAAGGAATCTTGAATCTCGACAAAACACCTTCGAATTAGAGCGAGACACCTTCAAATCCAAGCGAGACTCCCTTCAATCCAAACTTGACAGCCTTCAAACAGAACAGGACACTCTCCAGTCCGAGTGAGACGCCTGCCAGTCCAAGTGAGACACCTGCCAGTCCAAGCGAGACATCCTCTGGTCCGAACAGGACATGCACTTGGAACTGAGTGAGACCCCAACCAATTCACAATATTCAGTCTCTAAACTGAATTAACAATGTACAGGCTTATCAAGTCATGCTCGAATCTGAACTAAATACCCTCATAATCGAACGAGACAGACTCCGAGCCAAGCTGGAGAGTGAGAGCATCAAAATTGACCAACCTGATAAACCACAGGAGGCACCAGAATCGATGTCAGTTGCCCCTGTAAGAGGACAGAAGATGAAACGATGTCAACTCATTTAAAACAGAAGAAAGAGGAGGAGAGGAAAGTAGAGGAAGCAGACACTGTAAGAGAAGAATAGGAAAGAGGTCCAAAGGAGCGGCTCTGAGATACAGGGGAAGCACCCCTGAGTCCAGGGGAGGGGCCCTCAAGATTATGATCACCAAGTCCCAGGAGGGCATCAAGAAGTCATGAAAGAGTAGGAGGTGAGCAAGATATCGTTACCATTGTTGATCGATCTCTGAAAATGA
>NW_011213174.1:0-997 GCF_000146605.3 Meleagris gallopavo
CTTATCGCGAGATCTGGGCAATTAAAATAAAAATAAAATGCAATGAAATCCACCCACGCTTCAGCTCCTGGTGGGCTTGGATTTGAGGGGTGCACAGCCCTCCACTCCCACCCCTCCGAGGCCGCAATGCTCCCGTTATCCGTACGGTCCCCAGGACAGCTCGGTGAGAGCTGTGCCACCCCCCACTCCCCTTTCCTCATCCCAGGATCCCCAGCAACCCTCCCGCATCCCCGTGCACCGGCACTGCGAGGGAGGGTGGGGAGATGTAACTCAACCGTGACCCCCGGCCCCCAACAGCCCTGATCCGGGTTGCTGGGGGGAAGGAGAGGGGAAGCAAAGCCCGTGGATGCGCAAATCCCGCGGCCCCGCACAGCCCTCCCTTCCCTCCCCGCCTAATTAAGCGGCCGTGGGGAGCGCGCCGCTTCATTTAAATGCTTTTGGTGACACTGTGATGGCGATGGAGATGTCTGCGGTCGCAGACGGGTTATGTTATTTTGGGGCTCACGTTTCGGGCGGGGAAGGGGGAAACCGCGGAGGATGCGATTTTCAAAGCGGTTACGTGTCCCTTAGCATCACCCCCAGGGAAGCGGGGCAGGCTTTTCTGGAAACTTTGGTCCCAAGGGGTATCCTCGTGTTGTGTAACATTTTCCGAGGATTTTCATTACACGGTCAGGCAAAGGTAACACAATCATAGGGGGGAAAGTTTCCTTCCGTGGCCTTTCCCTGAGGCTGGCTGGGGCAGGGGGGCTGCCCCGAGGAGAGGGGGTTGGTAACCGGGGGAGGGGGGGGGGGTTGGGTATGAGGGCCGAGGTCCCGCTGCACTTTTGTACCATAAAAATAAAATCCCGCGCCCCGCCGCTGCCTCCGCATCCTCCGTGCGAATAAAGCGCGGAAAATCCGCGCAGCGCCGGGTTCCCTCGGACCCCCACCCCCGAGCGAAGGTTTTAGAGCCGGGGGTGGGAAGTAGAGGGGGGAAAAGCGCTTTCAACAGGTATGC
>NW_011213175.1:0-971 GCF_000146605.3 Meleagris gallopavo
AAGTTGTTTTTATTTTAAAATTTTAAAATTCAGGAAAATAATTGAATGCAAAGTTATGCATAAGCCCTCCATCACTGAGCAAACAATTAAGATTCTCTGACAACCCACTTCCATTTCATTTAGGGAAAAAATCTGTTTAAGTGGATATATCAGCCTTTTCATTATTTGCCAGATGAAAATTTTAGCAGAGAAATCAGCAAACACACATGCTGTATTTAGGTAACATTAGATCAAAGTGTTGCTTCTGTAGGAAAAGGATCCATCTCTAAATACTGTTTTCTGAAAACCAGATCTACATGACATCAAACTACTTCTCAAACATCTTACTCAAGCTAAATAGGTGGATCAAGTAGAGCTGAAGCAGATAAGCTCCTTTCACTCTTTGAGTTCCAGCACTGCAATATGCTCAGTATACCACACATGGAAAAGTTCTGAGATTAGGTATCACTTCAATAAAAGACTTTCACTGCAATGCCATTGGGATAGATTGAATGCCTTTTATACTGCGTTACCAACCACCATGCAGACATAATATTATGCAGACATCCAATTCCCCTTTAATATTTCCCTCTCTCAAAATAAATAAATAAATACATTAAAAACAAAAACAAAAAACAAAAACAAAAATCAATAAAATAAACAAAATAAAATATAGAGCAGATTTCCAGCTGCTTGGTTAAGTTCAAGATAGGTGCAACACAAGCCTTTTAGAATAATTTTCTGTCAGTGACAGCCAAATTCAACTCCTAAAATTAGATACGGTCAGGACAGCATTGAGGGGTTATGCACCACAAAACACATAGCATCTGGAATACGAGAAAACACAACTGTCTGAGTTTACTACCAGTTTTATAACTTTTCCATAACCACTCATGCTAGGAAATAGAGGCTAATAATTTTGATGGCATGAATCCCTCACCTTTTTTTTTGTTTTGAACCTAGGAAATTTGCTTAGGAATGCAAATAACTTT
>NW_011213176.1:0-851 GCF_000146605.3 Meleagris gallopavo
ATTTATTGCAACTAAACAGCAACTTATATCCTAGTGCCTTATCTAGGCCCCTTCTATGTCCTTCAAGCCTCATGATTTGCCAAACAGAGGTCCTATCGCGTCACATCTCGATACCTCGTTATCGCCTACAGAGCAGGGGAGGTCCTGGCGCGTCACATCCCGATGACTCACTAATGCCTACTACAACAAACTGGCATCTATTACCACACATCTGGGTCTCAGACAAAGGTTATATGCCACTGTGATACATAATGATGAAAAGTGTTTTCTAATTCAGTGGCTAATGGCGGTGTGTAGACTCACATGGCCCAACAAAAGCGATGTTCCGATAAAGACGGGCCTATGGACCTCAGTGGAGGATCTCCAAAATTATAGTAGAGAATTACGAATGAAGGAGGCAATGTATGAAGATGCCTATGAGAGTCCAGACTTGGTTAAGTTGTCGGCAAGGATGAGGGACCTCATATTACAATAAGCTCCTTGCCACCAGTATGGCACAGTGGTGTCCATACTGAACCCCTTAGTGACCTTGGAGGCCATCATCCAACAGACTGCCCAATTGGCAGGTGATCTAGTAGAGACAGAGTGCCTTCAGACCAAGCACAATATCTGAATGTTGGAAGGGCCAGAGGTCCTCCCCGTAACTAAAACCAGGAGACCCACCACACGGACTCCTCAATCGGGACCCATAGGGGTATCCCGAAAACAGATGTTTAACGACTTAATCCGGGGTGAGGTTCAATTTGCAAAAATTGATCACCAGACCAAGCATGTCCTCCTCCAGCTATGGAGGCAGTTGAAGGACAATCAAAAATTTCAAAATCACTCCAAAAAACCTGGGGTGAGAACTA
>NW_011213178.1:0-728 GCF_000146605.3 Meleagris gallopavo
GGCAGGCCAATTAGATGCGTTTAATTAATTAGCGGTAATTAATTAATTAGAGTGGGAATGGGCATTAATTGGGGGGGCATTAATTGGGGTGGGGTAATTAAGAGGGGGGTGATAATTAAGAGGGAGTTAATGAGGGAGCGGTGGGAGCGCGTGGGTGTGGCAGCGCAATTAGATGCATTAATTAGTGGTAATTAATTAGGAAGGGGGATGGGCTGATTAATGAGAGGGGGTGGGGCGTTAATTGGGGTGGGGTAATTAAGAGGTAATTAAGAAGAGGTTAATTGGGGGAGCGAGAGCGATGGGGGGGCGTGGGCGTGGCACTGCAATCAGCTTCATTAATTAGCAGTAATTAATTAATCATGGGAGGGGGGATGGGTGGGAGTGGGAGCTTAATTGGGGAGGGGGGTAATTAAGAGGGAGGTAATTAAGAGGTAATTAAGAGAGGGTTAATTACGGGAGAATGATAGGAGGACATGGGGGTGGCACTGTAATTAGATGGATTAATTAGCAGTAATTAATTAATTAGGGTGGGAATGGGCTAATGAGGGGGAGAGCGGCAGTAATTGGGGTGGGGGGTAATTGGGAGGAGGTTAATTAGGAGGTAATTAAGGAGAAGTTAATTAGGGGCAGGAGGACGACGGGCGGATGGGGTTGTGGCATTGCAATTAGGTGCGTTAATTAGCGTTAATTAGTTAATAAGGGAGGGAAGGGGGGTAATGGGAGGGGGG
>NW_011213179.1:0-765 GCF_000146605.3 Meleagris gallopavo
AACCACTTTTTGAAATAAATAAATAAATAAATAAAAATTTGACAAAACTGATTTGACAGAGAAGAGCATATGAAATTGAATGAAAAAAAAAATAGAATGCATGAAAACACTTTGATACAAGCTGGATAAAAGAGCATTTAGTAAAGAGATTCAAGGCAAATGCTCATTTTTGATTTCCACATTGTCATAAAAGATAAACAAGATGGTGAGGTCATACAAGGCCAATGGATCTGTTTCCAAGGTCAAGTCCACAGGAAGTTGCTGATGAGGCTGCTTGAATTTCTTCATAAGCTGTTTCTTGTTGATCCAGGAACTTCTAAATTATATTTTTCTTCATCTCCAGTTGTTCCCTACTGATGATATTTCTTAGGCCCTTGTGGGAATACAAGAAAAACTGTTCAGAGCAGCAGCTGTGGAGCAAGATAAATGGCATGAGAAGCAAGGACACCTCTAGAAGAAAGAACATCTCACGGCTCTGACTGAACAAGCACCTGCATGAACAGTTGAAGACTGTTTTGTAGAAAGCTCTGTTGACATGTAAAGGTGGATGGGAAAGTTGTAGGGGTGGATGGGAAAGCTAGAAAAAGAAAACCTGTGAAGGTATATAAGTGCTGTGTGAATTTTTAATAAATGATTTGGATCATTCACATCTGAGTCTGTGCATCAGACGTTGCAGGCCCTGACCTACTTTGCTGGTCACAACTGTTATAATATGAAAACAATAAATAGCTGTACTTCCTCCCACAGTGTGCTTTTAAACTCCTT
>NW_011213180.1:0-972 GCF_000146605.3 Meleagris gallopavo
GGGGTGTTAATTAATTGCCCTTAATTGGGCTTAATTACCCTGGCATGCAGTTAATTAATTGCACCTGATGGTGTTAATTGCCCTTAATAGCGTTAATTACCCCGGGTTGGGGTTAATTAATTGTCCTTAATGAGGTTAATCGCCCTCACTAATGTTAATTACCCCGGAGGGAGGAGGGCTGTTAATTAATTGCCCTTAATTGGGGTTAATTACCCCCGGGGGGTTAATTAATTGCCCTTGATGGTATTAATTGCCCTTAATAGCGTTAATTACCCCGGGTTGGGGTTAATTAATTGTCCTTAATGAGGTTAATCGCCCTCACTAATGTTAATTACCCCGGAGGGAGGAGGGGTGTTAATTAATTGCCCTTAATTGGGGTTAATTACCCTGGCATATAGTTAATTAATTGCCCCCAATGCGATTAATTGCCCTTAGTAGCGTTAATTACGCCGTGGTGGGGTTAATTAATTGTCCTTAATGAGGTTAATTGGTCTCTCTAATGTTAATTACCCCGGAGAGAGGGGGGCTGTTAATTAATTGCCCTTAATTGGGGTTAATTACCCTGGCATGGAGTTAATTAATTGCCCCCAATGCGATTAATTGCCCTTAATAGCGTTAATTACCCCGGGTTGGGGTTAATTAATTGTCCTTAATGAGGTTAATCGCCCTCACTAATGTTAATTACCCCGGAGGGAGGGGGGGTGTTAATTAATTGCCCTTAACTGGGGTTAATTACCCTGGCATAGAGTTAATTAATTGCACCTGATGGTGTTAATTGCCCTTAATAGCGTTAATTGGCACCTCGGGATTCATTAATTGCCCCTAGCGGGGTTAATTGACCCGGGTTGGGGTTAATTAATTAATTAACCCTAATGGTGTCAGCGGCTCTTAATTGCGTTAATTATCCCCCAAGGTGGAGTTAATTAATTGCCCCCAGTGGTGTTAATTAACCTTAACTGGGGTTAATTACCC
>NW_011213181.1:0-740 GCF_000146605.3 Meleagris gallopavo
AAAATATTGGGGGAAATGGGAGGAAATAACGGGGGAAAGGAAAGGAAATGAGTGAATGAAATGCAGTAGGAGAAATAATTGGATTAAAATAGAAATGAAATAAAAATGAAATGATTGGAATCGATGAAGGAAAGGGGAACGACTGGGATCAATGAAAGCAAATTAAAACTGAAACGTTCCGAGAAAATAATTGAAAAGGTGAAAAACTCAGAGGAACGAAACGGGGATGGAGAAATAAAATGGGGGGAAAGGAATGAATGGAAGGAAGGGATGAATGAATGAATGAATGAATGAATGAATGAATGAATGAATGAATGAATGAATGAAGGGAAAATGAAGGCAAGAGAAGAAAGGAGGAAATGGAAGGGGAGAAAAGGAGGGAGGAAGGAATGAAAGAGAAACGAATGACTGAAATGAATGGAAATGAAGGAAGAGGGGGGGGAAGGAATGGGAAATGAAGTGAAAGTCAACTGGAACGAAATGGAAATTGGACATAAAGGGGATGAATGGAAGGAGTGGAAAGAAGGAATGAATGGAAGGAGGGAAAGGGAGGAATGGAAGGAAGAAAGGAATGAATGGGAGGAAAGAAAGGAGTGAATGGGAGGGAGGAAAAGAATGGAAGGAAGGAAGGAAGGAAGGAAGGAAGGAAGGAAAAAATGAAAGGAAGGAATGGATGAGTGAATGGAAGGAAAAGAAGGAAGGAAGGAAGGAAAGGAAGGAAGGAAAGGAAGGAAGGAAAG
>NW_011213182.1:0-802 GCF_000146605.3 Meleagris gallopavo
GCCGAAACCCATAACTATGACCCCACAATCCATGTGGGACACACGTCCCGTGCCGAAACCCATAACTATGACCCCACAATCCATGTGGGACACACGTCCCATGCCGAAACCCATAACTATGACCCCACAATCCATGTGGGACACACATCCTGTGGTGAAACCCATAACTATGACCCCACAATCCATGTGGGACACACGTCCCATGCCGAAACCCATAACTATGACCCCACAGTCCACGTGGGACACACATCCCGTGGTGAAACCCATAACTATGACCCCACAGTCCACGTGGGACACACGTCCCATGCCGAAACCCATAACTATGACCCCACAATCCACGTGGGACACACGTCCCATGCCAAAACCCACAGGCATGACCCCGTTGTCCCCCCGCCCCGCAGGATCCTGCTGACGGTGGTGGTGATTTTCCGCATCCTGATCGTGGCCATCGTGGGCGAGACGGTGTACGAGGACGAGCAGACCATGTTCATGTGCAACACCCTGCAGCCGGGCTGCAACCAGGCGTGCTACGACAAGGCCTTCCCCATCTCCCACATCCGCTACTGGGTCTTCCAGATCATCCTGGTCTGCACCCCCAGCCTCTGCTTCATCACCTACTCGGTGCACCAGGCGGCCAAGCAGCGCGAGCGCCGCTACTCCTTCCTTTACCCGCTGCTGGAGCGCGACGCCAAGAAGGCGCGGACGCTCAACGGCGTGCTGGCGCCCGGCCCCGAGAGCGGCCCAAAGGACGAAGCCGAGTGCCTGGAGGCCAAGGAGCCGCCCGGCACGCCGCCGCGCCACG
>NW_011213183.1:0-698 GCF_000146605.3 Meleagris gallopavo
GGGGTGGAGCCTGGCTCCACCTCTCCTAGACCCATTCAAGAGCTGACTGCCAGTGGGGAAGGATCTCTCTGGAGATCCGCTCCATCAGGAGTTCATCTCATGAGCCCAGGACAGGGTGAGTGACTTTCTCTTATTTCTCCAATATAAATTATATTAACCAAGCTCCTGGATATATATCTTTACCATCTGTATATCCATTGATTAAACAGGTGCTCACAAACACAGAGGAGGGCTCATTAAAGAAGTTAAGACTAGAAGCACTATGGGTTGTAGTGACCATGCCCAGGTAGAGTTTGTGATCTTGAGGAGGATGGGCCTAGCAAAAAGCAAAGTCAGGACCCTGAACTTCAGGAGAATAAACTTCAGGCTATTTAAGGGATTACTGGGTGAGATCCCCTGGAAAGCTGTCCTTAGAGATAAAAAAGTGGAACAAAGCTGGCTACTCTTTAAGGAGGCCTTTTTGAGAGCATGAAAGCACTCTGTCTCCCAGTATAGGAAAACAAGCAGAGAAGGCAGGAAACCAACGTGGCTCGGCAAAGACCTGCTGCTCAAACGGAGAAATAAGAACATGTACAGGCAGTGGGGGGAAAAAAGGATATATCACCCAGGAAAAATACAGTGATTGTATGGGAACTGCTGAGTCATGGCCGGAACCTCTGATTAATCACCTGAGGTGAGCAATGAGTCAGCCATGGGAG
>NW_011213184.1:0-791 GCF_000146605.3 Meleagris gallopavo
CGCCCGCGGGGTGGTGCTGTTCGCGCACGAGGACGACATCCGGTACGCACCAGTACGCACCAGTACGCACCAGTACGCACCCGCCCCCTCCATCCACACCCCATCCACCCCCCATCCCCTCCCAGTCCGTCCCAGTCTCTTTTCAGTCCATCCCCAGTCCATCACATTCCCCCCATTCCCTCCCAGTCCATCCCAGTCCCTTCTCAGTGCCCCTCAGTCCCTCCCAGTCCCTCCCAGTATATCCCATCCCCTCCCCCGCCCTGCCTCCAGCCCCCCAGTCCCTTCCCAGTCCATCTCATTCTCTCCATTCTCTCCCAGTCCGTCCCAGTCTCTTTTCAGTCCATCCCCAGTCCATCACATTCCACCCATTCCCTCCCAGTCCATTCCACTCCCTTCCCAGTCCATCCCAGTCCATCCCAGTCCATCCCAGTCCCTTCCCAGTCCATCTCATCCTCTCCATTCTCTCCCACTCCATCCCAGTCTCTTTTCAGTCCATCCCCAGTCCATCACATTCCCCCCATTCCCTCCCAGTCCATTCCACTCCCTTCCCAGTCCATCCCAGTCCCTTCTCAGTTCCTTCCCAGTCCATCCCATCCCCCCTCATTCTTTCCCAGTCCATCCCAGTCCCTCCCAGTATATCCCATCCCCTCCCACGCCCTGCCTCCAGCCCCCCAGTCCATCCCAGTCCGTTCCCTGTGCTTCCCAGTCCATCCCAATCCATCCCAGTCCCTTCTCAGTCCCTTGCCAGCCCCTCCCAGTTTACCCCAGTCCCCCTTCCAGCCCCCCCAGTC
>NW_011213185.1:0-714 GCF_000146605.3 Meleagris gallopavo
CCAACCCCAGTGAGGAGCTGCAGCCACTGTCAGGCCTACCCTCAGCTCCTCTGCTCTGGGCCCAGCACACACAGGGACTTGGTTTTATTATAGTTATTATGGTCCTATTCAGATTTTCTGTCAAAAGGCAAGTGGTTCAATTAATTTTGGCTTCGTGTTTTAGCAATGACATACTGTATATTTGAAAAAGTTTTATAAAAGCAAATCTAATGTCACTGGTTTGATCACAGATTTTGGAAAGCAATACAACTCAATTTCAGATTAATATAGTAATAAGTAAAAAAATAATAGAAAAATTCTTAAAGACTAGGATTTGCCTATCAGTTTTCCCTGTGAAAAGGGTTTTATGAAGATATATTGTTCATGTTATCTTTTACAAATATTTGATTCACTAACAGGCAAGCAAAACATTAATTCATAGTGTTAGATTCTTGTCTATATTATCTTTTCTTTGGCTCAGCTGTGCTGTTGTAATGCTGAATGTAGCCATAGCTGTATTGACAAAGATGTCGGGATATAAAGCAGTTCATGACTTTCATGAACTTTATTACTTTCAGCAGCTTTATGTTCTTTATAGAGAACATGTTTCTTACAGACAACATGTCTTACAGAGTCCAGTATGTTCAAAAGATTGCCTGTAACCAAATAGTGTGTTATTATTCTGATATATATTTCATTCCACTTCAGAGTGGCAAATAAATAAAAAATAGATAA
>NW_011213186.1:0-561 GCF_000146605.3 Meleagris gallopavo
CCATCAGTAGGGGATCGATGTCACCCTGGAGGCAACGGCGTCACCCCAACAGGACCACCATCAGTAGGGGATCGATGTCACCCTGGAGGCGACGGCGTCACCCCGCTGGCCCCCAACGCCTCCGACGTGGGGCCGACCCTCACCTCCTCCTCGGGCGAGAGCTTCCTCTTGCCGTCGCTGATGGGGAACCCGCTGCCGAACTCCTTGGAGTGGATATCGGCGCCGTACTCCACCGTCACGTCCTCCTCGATGCTGTTCACCAACCTCCAGAACTCCTTCTCCACCAGCTCCGTGGGCACCATCTGAGGATGGTGGACATATCGGGGTGAGGAGGAGGAGGAAGAGGAGGAGGAGGAGGAGGAAGAATCGCGGGGAGGGGGTTTGCGGGGGGGTCTCGGAGGACCCACGTGGACGGGCATGTTGAAGTAGTCGGCTTTGAAGGAGTCGGCCATCTCCCCGAAGCTCTGCAGGGTGTATTCCCGCGTCGCCTGCTCGAAGCCGAAAGCCTCCGGGGGCCGCTTGCACTCCTTTGGGGGGAGGGGGGGGAGAGAAATGGAGGGT
>NW_011213187.1:0-678 GCF_000146605.3 Meleagris gallopavo
TCTATTAGATCATTATTTTATTATTTATTATTTATTATATCGTTATTATTTTATTATTTATTATTTCATTCTTTCGTTTTTCATTATTTTTATTCATTACTTTATTATTTATTATTTTATTATCTCATTATTTATTATTTCATCATATTATTATTTTATTGGATCAATTTTTTATTATTTTATTAATTATTATTTTATTAGATCATCATTTTATTATTTATTTATTATTTTATTATTTCGTTTTGTATTATTTTGCTATTTTTATTAGATCATATCATCATTAATTACTTTATTATTTATTACTTCATTATTTCGTTTTTTTATTATTTCATTGTTTATTATTTCATTATTTATTATTTCATCATATCATTATTATTTTATTGGATCATTTTTTATATTTGTTATTTTATTGGACCGTTATTTTATTAATTATTATCTTATTAGATCATTATTTTATTAATTATTATCTTATTGGATCATTATTTTATTATTTATTATTTTATTGGACCATTATTTTATTATTTATTATCTTATTAGATCATTATTTTAGTATTTATTATTTTATTGGATCACTATTTTATTATTTATTATTTTATTGGACCGTTATTTTATTATTTGTTATCTTATTAGACCATTATTTTATTAATTATTATCTCATTAGATCATTATTTTACTATT
>NW_011213188.1:0-796 GCF_000146605.3 Meleagris gallopavo
GCTCCTCATCCAGACGCCTCTTGAATACTCCTAGGGACGGTGACTTCACCACCTCTCCTTGGCAGGCCATTCCAGTACATGACCACTCTCTGAGAGAAAAAGATCTTCCTTATGTCTAACCTAAACCTTCTCTGGTACAACTTGTGGCCATTTCCTCGGGTCCTATTTGTTGCCCGGGAGAAAAGGCCAAACCCCTCTTCACCCCAATCTCCCTTGTAGATTGCAATGAGGTCTCCCCTCCTCTTCTCCAGACTAAACAATCCCAGCTCCCTCAGCCACTCCTCCTAAGACTTGTGCTCCAGAACCCTCACCAGTTTAGTTACCCTTCTTTGGATACGTTTCAGAGCCTCTTTCTTGTAGTGAGGGGCCCAAAACTGAACACAATACTCAAGGTGTGGCCTCATCAGAGGCCACTGTTGAGTACAGCAGGATGATTACTTCCCTGCTTCTGCTGGTCACACTATTTCTAATGCAGGCTAGGATGCTGTTTGCCCTCTTGGCTACCTGGGCACTCTATTGACTCGTGTTGATGATGCCGAGCATCAACCGGCACCCCCAGGTTCCTTTCCTCTTCACAGTCAACCAGTCACTCATCCCCAAGCCTGTAACACTGCATGGGGTTATTCTCGCCAAAGTGCAGGATCCGACACTTGGCCTTGTTGAACCTCATCCCATTCATCTCAGCCTGGCGATCCATCTTATCTAGGTCCCTCCGAAGGGCCTCCCTACCCTCAGGCAGATCCACACCACCTCCCAACTTGGTGTCATCTGCAAACTTACTGAGGGTGCACTCAAT
>NW_011213189.1:0-663 GCF_000146605.3 Meleagris gallopavo
AGGGTTCAGCAAGAGTTGGGGTCGGGTCACTGAGGTCAGAGGTCACTGGGACTATGGGGTCAGGGATCAGCAAAGGTTGGGGTCAGGGGTCACTGGGGTCGGGGTCAAAGGGATTTATGGGGCCAGCAGAAGTTGGAGGTCTCTGGGGTTACGGGCTCAGGGGGGCACCAGGCTCGGGGTCAGAGGTCACAGGGTCAGAGGTCCTGGGGTCAGAGGTCCCGAGGTCAGAGGTCTTGGGGTCAGAGGTCCCGGGGTCAGAGGTCTTGGGGACAGAGGTCCCAGAGTCAGAGGTCCTGGGGTTCAGAGGTCCTGGGTTCAGAGGTCCTGGGGACAGAGGTCTTGGGGTCAGAGGTCACAGGGTCAGAGGTCTTGGGGTCAGAGGTCCCGGGGTCAGAGGTCTCGGGATCAGAGGTCACAGGGTCAGAGGTCTCGGAGTCAGAGGTCACAGGGTCAGAGGTCACAGGGTCAGAGGTCTTGGGGACAGAGGTCCCAGAGTCAGAGGTCCCGGGGTCAGAGGTCACAGGGTCAGAGGTCACAGGGTCAGAGGTCGCTTCCCCCAGGCCATCTCCGGGTTCCGGGAGGCGGAGCGCAGCCGTTGGGGCGCCGTGGCGGAGGCGGTGCTGCAGCGAATCTCCTCCGCCTTCCCCCCCTCGCGGCCCCCCC
>NW_011213190.1:0-870 GCF_000146605.3 Meleagris gallopavo
AGATGCTCCAGGCCCTTCACCATCTTTGTGGCCCTCCGCTGGACTCTTTCCAAAAGATCCCTGTCTTTTTTGTACATTGCCTTGCTAGACTTTGAGCCTGAACAGCCACAGCATTTTCTCTAATGCTTGAAGGAAAGACTTCTAGGACATCTGGGATAAAGACAGGAACTGTGATCAAATGGAGAGAAAATATAAGGTCATAGAGATGGGACTGCAGTACAGGAATCAACTTCGTCAAATAACTGTGCCTCTCTTCCAACACAGTTTGTTTTTTCTCCTTTACCAGAGAATAACACACTGCAGTGTCAGTACATGAGAAACAACTCTATATGCCTTCCTTGACCTGGGGTGCCATTTTATGCTTTTGCAGCAGTCCTCCAGAAAGAGATCAGTACTCTGGTTGGCAGCTGGATGCTGTGCTTTTGGCATCCAGCTGGGTGCCATTCCAGAATTTCCTCCTCCCTTCTCCCAACCCTTCTGATATATTAAGTCTGGATGCATATTCCAAATCATCAGACCATATCATTTAACAATGTTTGGCAAGTTTTATTTATTATGTATTTTCCAACAAAAGCCTGTAAGGCAACAGAAAAGTAAAGCGTAAAATACATTTGACTTAATTGGCAGCAGCAGACTGCATGCGTCAGAAAGAATTAACCTCCAATAAAGCAGGATGTGCAGGAAACACAATGTACTAGTTTGATATGGTCTTTCAAAGATAGCATTTCTTGGAACAGAGGCAGAAACACAGGTTGGCTAGGCTGGAAAAGGCCGCTGGATTTATGTGCATGCAATAACTCTCTGAAAATCCCACACATGAACATCTAGAAATCAAGAAGGAATTCAGGACTCCCAGAGATTCTGTTCTGT
>NW_011213191.1:0-869 GCF_000146605.3 Meleagris gallopavo
AGCTCGTGACCCACGGCTGCTTCTCCAGTGACACGGCGGGGTCCACGCGCTCCCCCTCGCTCTGCTCCGATGGTTTCACCATGCGTGGGGTCCAACTCTTCTGGCGCAGGTGCTGCCGTGCTGCCTCCTCCCGGGGCCGCTCGGAGCCCTCGAACTGAACTGGAAGGGAGGAGGTGGATGGATGGATGGATGGATGGACAGGGGAGCTGAGCCCCCACTGCAGCCCCGCAGCCCCTTCTCTTTCCACAGAAGGATGGATGGATGGGGGGAGCAGAGCCCACACCGCAGCCCCTGCAGTCCCTTCACCATTCATGGATGGATGGATGGATGAATGGACAGATAGATGGATTAGGGGAGGAGAGCCCCCACCATAGCCCCAGAGTCCCCTCCTCATCCATGGATGGATGGATGGATGAATAGAGATGGGAGCTGAGCCCCCACCGCAGCCCTGCAGTCCCTTCACCATTCACGGATCGAAGGATGGGTGGGGGGAGCTGAGCCGGCACCACAGACCTGAAGCCCCCTCCCCATGGATGGATGGATAGATGGATGGATGGGAGGACCTGAGCCCCCACTTCAGCCCCACAGCCCCCTCCCCATCCATGGATGAATGGATGAATGGGGAAGAGCTGAGCCCCCACTGCAGCCTTGCAGCCCCCTCCCCATTGATGGATGGATAGATGGATGGATGGGAGGAGCTGAGCCCCCGCTGCAGCCCTGCAGCCCCCTCCCCATCCCAGCTCTTACCCGACAGTGCCTTCACAATCTGTTCCTTCTTCCATTCCCAGGGCTGCTCGTACTCAGCTGCTGGACGCTCATCAGCCCCAGGTTCATAGGGGGTGTCGTAGAGCTGCGGCCCCCTCCCCACC
>NW_011213192.1:0-1148 GCF_000146605.3 Meleagris gallopavo
GGCTTTTTTTTTTATTATTATTATTTTTTCTAAGTAAGATTTTAATGAAGGAACGTAATTCAATTCTTAGAATTGAATATAATGAGGTACATGATAAATCTAGACACCATTAACTTCAGGAAAACTAGGGATTGTCCTGACACACAATAAAAAAGCAGAACATTAACTCCATTATGTGAAGAAGTAAGGCATGCTAGTCTTTATCTTAAGAGAGATCTTAAGAGAAGTCATCATGAATGTCTTTGCTTTTAGGATAGAAGATAATTTCTTTTGAAGGAAATCTAAAAGAGTGATGTGTTTTCAGAGCTATCAAAATATAATTTAACCAAAAGAGCGGTTATCTTTTCACTTGTTAAAATAATAGTAATAATTATAGTAATAAGAGAAGTAGAACAAAACAACAAAAAAAAGCAGGAAAAGGAAAGAGTAGTATGGCTTTCATTTTAAATTTTCACAATTTTGTAGATTCTCTTGTTGAAGCTAATGTATCTCATAATTGCCCTGGAGAAAGAGGGGCTTTAATGCATTAGAAAATGTTAATGTAAGGCAGGTAACAGTTACATCAGAGCCACTTTCTGCATCTCATTAAGTTAAGCTGCTGAGAGATTTTATTTTTTTTGCAAAACTTATCTAGGAGTGGGTCTTTAGATGTGAGGATGAGTTACTGTACTGATTTAAGATGGATAGGGTTTACTAACTCATTAAGGAATCATACAATGATTTGAGTTGGAAGAGCCCTTTAAGATCATCTAGTTCCAAACCCCTTGCTATAGGCTGTAGGGACACCTGCCTCTAAACAGTGTTGCTCACTGTCTCATCCAACTTGGCCTTGAGTTCTTCCAGGGAGGGGGCATTCACAACCTCACTGGGAAACATGTTCCATTGCCTCACCACACTCATGTTAAAGAATTTCTTCTTCCTGATATATATTCTAAATCTACCCTCTTTCTGTTAATGACACTTCCCTCTGTCCTGTTGCTGTTTTCCCTTATAAAAAGTTCCTCCCCAGCTTTCCTGTAGGTCCCTTCAGGTAATGGAAGGTTTCCTCAGAGCCTTCTCTTCTTCAGGATGAAAAGCCCCAGCTCTCTCAGCCTGTCCTTATAGAAGAGGTGCTCTAACCCTCATAAATCATAAAATTATTTATGTGT
>NW_011213193.1:0-676 GCF_000146605.3 Meleagris gallopavo
CCCCATCTGCAGTACTGTGTCCAGGCCTGGGGTCCTCAGCACAAGAAAGATGTAGAACTCTTGGTGTGGGTACAGAGGAGGGCCACTAAGATTATCAGAGCTCTGGAGTGCCTCTCCTATGAAGAAAGGTGAAAGAGACTGGGCTTGTTTACTTGGAAAAGAAAAGGCTCCAGGGAGATCTCATTGTTGCCTTCCAGGGAGGCAGGGAGCGCATAAACAGGAGAGGCAACGGCTGTTTACAAGGGTGGATAGTGATAGGACAAGGGGGAATGGCTTTAAACTGCGACGGGGAGGTTTAGGAGGAAGTTTTTCACAAAGAGGATGGTGATGCACAGGAATAAGTTGCCCAGAGAGGTTGTGGATGCCCCATCCCTGGAGGCATTCGAGGCCAGGCTGGTCTAGTGGTTGGCAACCCTGCACATGGTAGGGTGTTTGAAACTTGATGATCATTGTGGTCCTTTTCAACCCAGACCATTCTATGTTTCTATGATTCTATGATTCAATTTTGGTTGTGTCATGGTTTTATGTTTTTGGTTTTCAGTATTCCTCATCATAACATCACGTAGTGCACTGGGAGTTAAAATGTTAATGCTCCAGTTCCAGGTACCTATCCCTATGGAAGTCATGGGATCTGGCCCTTCTGGGTGGGGTGGTCTCTTACTGCCTGGCAGTGGGT
>NW_011213194.1:0-878 GCF_000146605.3 Meleagris gallopavo
TGTCTGTCCGTCTGTCTGTCTGTCCTCATGGCTGCCTGTCCGTCTGTCTGTCCTCACGGCTGCGTGTCCATCCGTCCGTCCGCCTGCCTGCCTGTCTGCCTGTCTGCCTGTCCTCACGGCTGCATCTGTCCGTTTGTCCTAATGGCTGCCTGGCTGTCTGTCTGTCCTCGTGGCTGCCTGTCCATCCGTCTGTCCGTCCGCCTGCCTGTCTGTCCGTCTGTCCTCACGGCTGCATGTCTGTCCGTCCGAATGGCTGCCTGTCTGCCTGCCTGCCTGTCCGTCTGTCTGTCCTCACGGCTGGGTGTCCGTCCGTCCGCCTGCCTGTCCGTCTGTCCTAATGGCTGGGTGTCTGTCTGTCCATCCGTCTGTCCTGAAGGCTCCATGTCCATCCTTCTCTCCATCTGTCCTAATGGCTCCGTGTCCGTCTGTCCGTCCATCCGTCCCCATGGCTGTCCGTCTGTCCGTCCCCGCAGCTCTCTGTCCCCACAGCTGTGTCCCCCCCATGTCCCTCTGTCTGTCCCCGTGGCCGTCCATCTGTCCGTGCGTCCGTCCGTCCCGGCAGCTGTCCATCCCCACGGCCGTGTGTCCGTCTGTCCCCGTATCTCTGCGTCCGTCTGTCCCATCATCTCTGTCCCGCTGTCCCATCGTGATGTCCCCATGTCTGTCCCATAGCTGCCCCATAGCTGCCCCATAGCTCTGCCCCATAGCACCGCCCAACAACTGCCCTATAGCAGCACCTCATATTAACACCCCGTAGCTGCCCCATAGCTCTGCCCCATATCTCTGCCCCATAGCTGCCCCATAGCTCTGCCCCATATCTCTGCCCCATAGCTGCCCCATAGCTCTGCCCCATATCTCTGCCCCATAGCTGCCCCATA
>NW_011213195.1:0-716 GCF_000146605.3 Meleagris gallopavo
AAGTCCCGTCCCGATGGGGTGAGGGGGGCCCCAAATCCGCAGCCGTAAGGAGCCCCGAACCCCATAAGGACCCCATAAGGACCCCATAATGATTCCCAAACCCCATAAGGACCCCATAAGGACCCCATGATGACACCCAGGACCCCATAAGGACCCCATGATGACCCCATAGAGACCCCCAAGACCCCCTAAGGACCCCATGATGACCCCATAAGGACCCCATAGGGACCCCCAAGACCCCATAAGGACCCCATGATGACCCCATAAGGACCCCATAGAGACCCCATGATGACCCCATAGAGACCCCATAGGGACCCCCAAGACCCCATAAGTACCCCATTATGACCCCATGATGACCCCATAGAGACCCCCAAGACCCCATAAGGACCCCATGATGACCCCATAAGGACCCCATAGAGACCCCATGATGACCCCATAGAGACCCCATAGGGACCCCCAAGACCCCATAAGTACCCCATTATGACCCCATGATGACCCCATAGAGACCCCATGATGACCCCATAAGGACCCCCAAGACCCCATAAGGACCCCATAGAGACCCCCAAGGCCCCCTAAGGACCCCATAAGTACCCCATAGAGACCCCCTGATGACCCCACAGCGCCCCCTACCGGGCAGTATCCGTGCCAGCGTTGCCAGCGCGGTGTCGTTGGCGGCGAAGCAGGAGGAGAAGAGCGCGGCGCGGGGCTGGCGGTGC
>NW_011213196.1:0-610 GCF_000146605.3 Meleagris gallopavo
ATGGGGTCGGTTATGGGGTCATGGGGTCACTTATAGGGTCGTGGGGGCATGGGGTCAGTTATGGGGTCATGTGGTCACTTATAGGGTCGTGGGGTTATGGGGTCCGTTATGGGGTCACGGGGTCACTTATAGGGTCATGGGATCAGTTATGGGGTTATGGGGCCGATTATGGGGTCACTTATAGGGTCATGGGGTTATGGGATCGGTTATGGGGTCACTTACAGGGTCGTGGGGTTATGGGATCGGTTATGGGGTCATTGGGGTGGTTATGGGGTCGGTTATGGGGTCACTTATAGGGTCGTGGGGTTATGGGGTTGGTTATGGGGTCATGGGGTCGGTTATGGGGTCACTTAAAGGGTTGTGGGGTCATGGGGTCGGTTATGGGGTCATGGGGGCGGTTATGGGGTCACATATGGGGTCTACTTATGGGGTTACGGGGACACATAGCGTCAGCAATGGGGTCATGGGGTCAAGTATGGGGTCGTGGAGTCAGGTATGGGGTCATGGGGCAGGGCTATGGGGCTGGGTTGTGGGTTGTAGAGCCGGGCTGTGGTTGTAGGGCCAGGTTGTGGGTTGTAGGGCCGGGTTGTGGGTTGTAGGGTTGGGCTGT
>NW_011213197.1:0-576 GCF_000146605.3 Meleagris gallopavo
CATGTCCCTATGGCAGATCAGGACACCCCCTTTGGTGCCTGATATTATACAGCCGCAGGCATCTGGCCAGAAGGTATGGTACAGGCAGCCGGGGCATGCCCCTGTACAAGCCGAAGTGTTGACCCAGGATAAAAAGAAACATTGGTCACTCCACCAGAGAAGAGTCCCATTCTGTATCTTGCCCTGGAGGGCAGACCTTTTTGTCCTGGTACCCCTGAAACATCTGTATTATTCCCCATGAGTCTTTGAGCCTCTAGGATCACTGGAAGGAACAAAATGCCATTGAAACATTCCAGTGTTGCTGTGAAATCATATGCAACACCCCGTGATGGACCTGCACCACATGACTACGTGCCTCCAGTAACTCCACCAAGCACTGGCCCATGAGAGGACATGTACTTCAACCACAAACCAATCATCACTCATCTTAAATTTTGTCAACATTCATTGCGATGTGTTGGATCTCTGTATTAGGGAAGATTCACCCTCTAGTTAACTTGATCATTGGTTCACGCTGTGAAGGGGTGGAGTGTATGGGAACTGTTGAGTCACAGCCTGAACCACTGATTGATCACC
>NW_011213198.1:0-594 GCF_000146605.3 Meleagris gallopavo
CATAGGGACGCCCCTGTCCCCTCTTCAGTGACACCCCTGTCCCCTCCTTAGGGACGCTCCTGTCCCCTCTATAGTGACACCCTTGTCCCCCCCATAGTGACACCCCTGTCCCCTCCAAAGGACACCCCTGTCCCCTCCCCACAGACACCCACAGGGCCTCCCTTGATGTCCCAATTGTCCCCTCCCATGGGGTCCCAGTTGTCACCTCCAATGGGATCCCATCATCCTCACCCACAGGAGCTCAGTGTCCCCTCCCATGGTGTCCCTGAGGTCCCCATGTCCCCTCCCATGGTGCCCCAATTGTCCCCTCGCATGGATCCCCAGGGTCCCCGTGTCCCCTCCCATGTTGTCCTAATTGTCCCCTCCCATGGTGTCCCTGAGGTCCCCATGTCCCCTCCCATGTTGTCCCAATTGTCCCCTCCCTTGGGATCCCCAGGGTCCCCATGTCCCCTCCCTTGGTGTCCCTGGGGTCCCTACATCCCTTCTATCGCGTCCCCTCATTGCTGCCCTTAAGTCCCCTTCACACCACCACCCTCCCCTCCTCCCCCGCACCCCAGGGCCGGGTTGGGGGTGGCCGGGGGGGGTGGCCGGGGG
>NW_011213199.1:0-599 GCF_000146605.3 Meleagris gallopavo
GTTTTTTCCCTTTTGAAACTTCCTTAAAAGTAACTTTTTTTTTTTTGAAGGATACAGTCTGAATTGCTGTTCATGATCTCATAAAGGAAGGAATCCTAGGGCATTAAAAAATAAAACTGATGCTTTTGGATCAGAATATGGCATAATGTGTGTTAGCAGAATCTTGGGGCAGGTAACTCCTCATAACTAATCTAGAGTGATGACTTAGTTGTCAGAAGTATTCACTTCTGGTGTAACAGTTGTAGAAAAGTATCTTTTTTTTTTTTTAATGCATGTGTATTCAGAGAACAAAAGAGATGTAAGTTTTTCTGTGAGGAGGAACAGGTAAATAAAAAAACCTGTTTGTGTATTGAAGAGTGCGAGTAGATCTAAAATATATGTGCATAGATCTGAAAAATATTTGAAATAATAAATCTGAGTAACTGAAGCTGTTATGTAGAGGCAGGTACTTGTCTGCTCTTTTGCATCTCACATGAATCAATATTTTTTGGGGGATAAGTAATGATAACTGTATTTAAAACAACTGTACTCCATACCTCCCTTTGTTCACACAAATCACAGGGAAGAAGTGGAAATTCCTTTTTCTGGTTTAAAAATAA
>NW_011213200.1:0-630 GCF_000146605.3 Meleagris gallopavo
ATGTCCCCAGTTGTCCCCAAACGTCCCTAAATGTCCCAAATGTCCCCAAATGTCCCCATGAGATGACCCCCAAACGTCCCCAGTTGTCCCCAAATGTCCCCAAATGTCCCCATGAGATGACCCCCAGGTTGTCCCCAGTTGTCCCCAAATGTCCCCAGATGTCCCATAAGATGACCCCCAAATGCCCCAGGTTGTCCCCAGGTTGTCCCCAGACGTCCCCACTTGTCCCCACTTGTCCCCAGTTGTCCCCAGTTGTCCCCAGTTGTTCCCACTTGTCCCCAAACGTCCCCAAATGCCCCAGGTTGTCCCCAGTTGTCCCCAAACGTCCCCAGACGTCCCCAAATGTCCCCAAATGTCCCAAATGTCCCCAAATGTCCCCATGAGATGACCCCCAAACGTCCCCAGTTGTCCCCAGTTGTCCCCAAACGTCCCCAGTTGTCCCCAAACATCCCCAAATGTCCCCAGTTGTCCCCAAACGTCCCCAAACGTCCCCAGACGTCCCCAGTTGTCCCCAAACATCCCCAAATGTCCCCAGTTGTCCCCAGTTGTCCCCAGTTGTCCCCAAATGTCCCCAGTTGTCCCCAAATGTCCCCAGGTTGTCCCCAAATGTCCCCAGGTTGTCCCCAAACA
>NW_011213201.1:0-916 GCF_000146605.3 Meleagris gallopavo
GAAAAGGGAAGCAAAGAAAAGGAAAAAAAAAAAAAAAGCAACAAACTTTTGCTGTTCTGATACTGTACACCTACCATGGGAGTGTTCTGCCTTTGCCTTTTCAGCTCGCTGCACGCAGCGTTAGATAGGACTTTCTCTGCCTCCTTTGGGCTGGCTCTGGGCTCACCAGGGAGTTTCTGGGTGTTTCCTTCTGGCTGTTCACCTGCTCTGCTCTTTCCCTCTCTGTCCCCAGGTCGGCAGCAGAGCACTTGGCGGTGCCCGGCGGGGGACGCGGTGCCGACGCGGGGGGCAGCGGGCGGCGGCCCGGCCGCGAGGCCATGTTCTATTTCCACTGCCCCCCGCAACTCGAGGGTGAGTGGGGCCGTGTGGGGCTGGGGCTGAGGGTTCGTGTATGCTGGGGTGGAGGGGGTGCTGCGCTCTGGCTGTCCTCGCACAGGGAGTGTGCCGAGATGAGATGTGGATCTATAGAAAGAGCCCCATCTGAAAGCGTCTCGTCTTTTTCCAAGAGCAAACACAATCCTGTGCCCCCCTCCCTCTTGTCACAAGATGGAAAGAAGGATGGCACGGGTTTGGGTTTTTTTAATTTGATTCCTGTTGGAAAAGCCTTGTTTTTACACCCCCCCGCCCTCGTTTTGCCACCTGCCTCCCCTCCGCGGATAGCGATCCCGCAGTTGAGCCTCAGGCTACGAACAAGATGCTTTTCTCCCCTCCCAGCACAGATGTTGGTGTCATGGCTGTAATCGGGACACTTTCAGGACGTGGTCACGCCTCCTCCCTCCAGCCAAAGGGATCGCATAAATCTTTCATGTTATTTTACAAACATTCTGCGGGAGGATGGGGAAACAGGGGCACGGCTGGGAAAAAAAAAAATAATCAAACACACACACACACACACACACACACACAAAAAGGAGAG
>NW_011213202.1:0-570 GCF_000146605.3 Meleagris gallopavo
TGGAGATTCGTGATGCTAGAGGTCCCTTCCAACCCTGGCCATTCTGTGATTCTGTGATACTGTGAAAAGACTGTATTTCCATCTGTTGATTTGTAAAACATCTGTTTTTCTAGAAAGAAAATAGAAGATGGAGAAATCTAAGTAGCCACAGTATTCCTGGGAAATACCTGTAGGTAGAAGCAGCATTTAGAAGGAAAGAATATATTAAATTTTGAAATATTTATAATAATACATTGATGAATAAAGCTGTTGTTGAGTCCTGCTGCACCTACCACAATTTGTGACTTTTAGTAGAAAGAAATTAACCTATCTTCAACTGAATGTGACTGATACATATTTTGTTATTGCTGGTTGAAAATGAAGATGATGACTTAAAATGTTGAAGTTAACTAGAGTCTATTCTACTGCAGACTTATTATCAATCTTGTGGAGTTTTATTAGTGTTTTATTCCATGGATAAGGTCAGGTTGAGTGACTGAGGAAAAAGTGAGAAATGCGCAAGTGAAATGGTTGTTGCAATTAAAAAACACAAAAGTAATGCGGAGACCCTTTAAACTGCAAGGCCTGAAG
>NW_011213203.1:0-445 GCF_000146605.3 Meleagris gallopavo
ATCTCCCCATATCACCCCACACCACCCCACATCCCCCCACATTGCCCCATATCACCCTACATCTCCCCGTATCACCCCACAATGCCCCACATCGCCCCACGTTGCCCCATATCGCCTCATATTGCCCCACATCCCTTCACATCACCCCACAATGCCCCACATCCCCCCACATTGTCCCATACCGCCCCACATCTCCCCGTATTGCCCCACAATGCCCCACAATGCCCTACATTGCCCCACATTGCCCCATATCGCCCTACATCTCCCCGTATCACCCCACAATGCCCCACATCCTCCCACATTGCCCCGTATCGCCCTACATCTCCCCATATCACCCCACACCACCCCACATCCCCCCACATTGCCCCGTATCGCCCTACATCTCCCCGTATCACCCCACAATGCCCCACATCGCCCCACATCGCCCCGTATCGCCTCATATCGC
>NW_011213204.1:0-490 GCF_000146605.3 Meleagris gallopavo
TATTTATTTGCAGGAGCACGCAGAGAAGAAAGGCTTCAAAATTATAAATAACTCTGATTATAAAAGCTCTGTACCTTTTGTATTGCAAGCCAGCCATAAAAATCACTCAGTTATTTCAAATAATATATACAAAAATACAACAAGCGAGAGCAGTGAAATTTACTCTTGCAACAAAGCCAGTAGGAACATGATGTGAAAACATGCATTTATGAGACACACTAGACAGAAAGCATGAGTTATTAAAGAGAAATGGAATGGGACACTTACACAGTGGCTCTCTCTCAGAGGGTCCTGATGGTTACTATTTTCTTAAACCATCTAGACAGAATAGCAGGCTGGGAAGAAGGGAGCCACATACAATCCACCAGATGACAATGCTACACAGTGTAGACACCAGCATAGCTAGGAGCCATCTAAAAAAGGGGTTGGAGGGGGAGGAAAAGATGAACAAAAATTCAAAAGCAAAAGCTATTGCTGTATTTTAGCTTGT
>NW_011213205.1:0-603 GCF_000146605.3 Meleagris gallopavo
ACGTGGCGGCCGCGTGCTGCTCCCCCACGGGGTGACGTCATCGGGGGGCGTGGCCTCACCCCACCTCGGTTCGGCCCGTCCCCATATCCTCCCAGAGGCCACGCCCCCCAACGTGGCCACGCATTCGAATCCTTCCATTGGACAGCCATCCCCGTAGCCCCGCCCCCTCCGTAGTTTCGCCAATCCGAAGCCGCGACTCTTTCATAGTCCCGCCCCCTTTCTCAGTACACCCAATCCGTAGCCACGCCCCCTCCAAAGACACACAAGCTCAATAGCCACGCCCACTTATGTGACGTAGCGCACGTGGCTCCGCCCCCTCCGAAGACATCGTGCGCGTGGGCCACGCCCCTCCCGTGACGTAAGCGCGTAGCCACGCCCCATACATAGACACAAATAAAACCTAGCCACGCCCCCTCTCGTGATGTAACTCACACGGCCACGCCCCTCTCTTAGCCCCGCCCCCTCCTCCCCACCTCTCCGCCACAGTAGGCGTGGCCACGCTGCGGGGGCGTGCCCTAAGCGCAGCGCTCCGATTGGCCCTCCGCTCAGAGCGGGCGTGTCGAGAGCGTTGGGGCGTGGCTTCGCGCGGTGGGCGTGGCCTCG
>NW_011213206.1:0-583 GCF_000146605.3 Meleagris gallopavo
ATGGCCTGGGTTGCAAAGGCCCACAGTGCTCATCCAGTTCCAACCCCCAGGATGCCTGCAGGGATGGGGCATCCACAGCCTCCTTGGGCAACCTGTTCCAGTGCCTCTCCACCCTCTGGGGGAAAAACTTCCTCCTAACACCCAACCTAAACCTCCTCCATCTCAGTTTAAAACCATCCCCCTCATCCCATCACCACCCACCCCTTAAGCAGCCGTTCCCCCTCCTGCTCACACGCTCCCTTCAAGCGCTGGAAGGCCACAATTACAGTTCAATAGGGCACAGTAAAAACCCCAGGAAACCCTTAGCGTACACCAGAGCAGCCAGGAGAGCTGCAGAGCACCACCACCACCTCACAGACACCCGGGTTGGGGCTCAGCTCAGCATCACAGCCAGCTCCTAAGCCCCCCACCCAGCCCTTAAGCCCCCCCCGACGCGGGAGGATACATGGGCTTGGTCGATCATGCACTTGCAAAGCGTGAAGTCGGTGTGGGGGAGGTTGGTGAGGGCCTTCAGCAGGATCTGAGCCGTCACCGTGGTCTGGAAGAAGGCGGGGTTGAACTGGTACCTGTGTGTGTGTGTGGG
>NW_011213207.1:0-628 GCF_000146605.3 Meleagris gallopavo
GCCGCGATGCCGCTCTGTCGTTCTGCCCAGGGAACCGCGTGTACATGCACCCCGACTCCCCCAACACGGGAGCGCACTGGATGCGCCAGGAGATCTCCTTCGGGAAGCTCAAACTTACCAACAATAAAGGAGCATCGAACAACAACGGGCAGGTCAGTGGGGGAACGGCTCCGCTTATTTTTGTTGCTGCGGGAGAAGTCCGCTCTCCCCGATCGGACGAGCATATACGTATTTTAGTCATGATTTTACGTGACCGCGGCCGGCTGCCGGGGCAAAGGCGCTCCGGGCGGGCGGCGGTGGGTCCTTCCCGGCCCCGTCCTTCCCGCTCTGATCCCCGCTTCTCCCCGCTCCCGTCCCTGTGCCCGACAGATGGTGGTCTTGCAGTCCCTGCACAAGTACCAGCCCCGCCTGCACGTGGTGGAGGTGAACGAAGACGGCACGGAGGACACCAACCAGCCGGGCAGGGTGCAGACCTTCACCTTCCCCGAGACGCAGTTCATCGCGGTCACCGCCTACCAGAACACCGATGTAAGGCGCTCCCCGCGGGGCGCGGCCGCTTCTCCCCCGCTCCGCGCCCTCCGCTTTGCCTTCCCCTGGGGCCGAGCGCGGCGTTTCCCCCGTGCTCCTC
>NW_011213208.1:0-556 GCF_000146605.3 Meleagris gallopavo
ACCTGGGGTCGTGTGGGGTCACCTGGGGTCATATGGGGGCATATGGGGTCATATGGGGGTGTTTGGGGTCATCCGTATGGGGTCATCATTTTGGGGTCACCTGTGGTCATTTGGGGTCATTACTTGGGGTCATATGGGGTCATCCGTATGGGGTCATCATGTGGAGTCACCTGGGAGTCATCATTTTGGGGTCATTTAGGGTCATATGGGGGCATATGGGGGTATGGGATCATCATGTGGGGTCACCTGGGGTCATCATGTGGGGTCACCTGGGGTCATTTGGGGTCATATGGGGGTGTTTGGGGTCATCCGTATGGGGTCATCCTGTGGGGTCACCTGGGGTCGTATGGGGGCATATGGGGGTGTTTGGGGTCATCATGTGGGGTCACCTGGGGTCATCATTTTGGAGTCATTTAGGGTCATACTGGGGGCATATGGGGGCATGGGGTCATCATGTGGGGTCACCTGGGGTCATTTGAGGTCATTACTTGGGGTCATTTGGGGTCATTTGGGGTCATATGGGGGTGTTTGGGGTCATCCATATGGGGTCATCATG
>NW_011213209.1:0-573 GCF_000146605.3 Meleagris gallopavo
CCCTTAGAGCAGCACAGACCCCATCCTGCTCCTCAATTCCACCCTTAGAGCAGCACAGACCCCATCCTGCTCCTTACTTCCACCCTTAGAGCAGCACAGACCCCATCCTGCTCCTCAGTTCCACCCTTAGAGCAGCACAGACCCCATCCTGCTCCTCAATTCCACCCTTAAAGCAGCACAGACCCCATCCTGCTCCTCGATTCCACCCTTAGAGCAGCACAGACCCCATCCTGCTCCTCAGTTCCACCCTTAGAGCAGCACAGACCCCATCCTGCTCCTCAATTCCACCCTTAGAGCAGCACAGACCCCCCACCTTTACTTTTAGCAGCCCTCAGATCCCCCCATCCCCAAATAAACCTTTTGAACAGCCCACTGACCCCCCCCACCCCTCACTTCCACCCTTAGAGCAGCACAGACCCCATCCTACTCCTCAGTTCAATTCTTCGAGCAGCACAGATCCCCCTATTCTCCAAAATCAGCCCTTTGAACAGCCTGCTGACCCCATTCCTGCCCCTCAATTCCACCCTTAGAGCAGCACAGACCCCCCCGCCCCACTTTGAGCAACCCACTGAC
>NW_011213210.1:0-515 GCF_000146605.3 Meleagris gallopavo
ATGCGCTTTTTTCATCTTTTTCCTTTTTTTTTTTCCTCCTTTCTCTCTGTATTTTTGTGGTACCGACAAAGCGCCGACTCTTCACATCTCAGCCCGAATAAATCGCGTTGAGCTGCAATACGAGACAACGAGCCCCAAATCCTCCTTCCCATCTACCTGCCATCTTTATCGCTATTTTAAAGAGGGTTTGAGCTTTAATTTCAGACTCGGGTCAGCAAAACACCGCCACGGAGAACACATAAACCATCGGGATATCTCATTATAGAAACCTCTGCCAAAATGTATTCAGATCCAGGTTCGCCCCTCCAACCCGCGGTGGGGGGAGAAGCGACGATCGTTGCGGAGAGTGTGGAAATTCATTTCGTTTTTACGGCGATCCGGGAAAGACTTAAGAGGTGATGCGAGACTTTGACAAGGGAGAAAGTATTTAAGAAATTAGGGATGGAAAAGTAGGGTTGGAGAGCCGAAGTGGCAGCGAGGAATGCCGAGCAGCCTTCGGGTCTTGTAAAATAGTG
>NW_011213211.1:0-588 GCF_000146605.3 Meleagris gallopavo
GATGCAGATTTCCCCATTTCCCATTATTTCCCCATTTCCCATGATGCAGATTTTCCCCATTTCCCATTATTTCCCAAATGCAGATTTTCCCTTTTCCCATTATTTCCCCATTCCCCATGATGCAGATTTTCCCCTTTTCCCATTATTTCCCCATTCCCCATGATGCAGATTTCCCCATTTCCCATTTCCCAAATGCAGATTTCCCCATTTCCCATTATTTCCCCATTTCCCATTATTTCCCCATTCCCCACGATGCAGATTTCCCCATTTCCCATCATTTCCCAGATCCAGATTTCCCCATTTCCCATCATTTCCCCATTTCCCATCATTTCCCCATTCCCCATGACGCAGATTTTCCCTTTTTCCCATTATTTCCCAAATGCAGATTTTCCCCTTTTCCCATTATCTCCCCATTCCCCATGATGCAGATTTTCCCCATTTCCCATCATTTCCCCATTCCCCACGATGCAATTTCCCCATTTCCCATTATTTCCCAAATGCAGATTTCCCCATTTCCCATCATTTCCCTGATCCAGATTTCCCCATTTCCCATCATTTCCCCATTCCCCACGACGCAGATTTCCCTTT
>NW_011213212.1:0-847 GCF_000146605.3 Meleagris gallopavo
AAAGTTTGGCAAAGTATTTAATTCATCAATTCTGTACTCTCAGATGCTAAGCTCCAAGCTATCTCCTTCTGTCTAATCTTAAGAGCTCATCAAAATGTTTTCTATCCTAAACAAAGTCTTTTCAACTTCAGAAACCATATTATTTGTCACCAAAAGAAAGTTTTATGAGACAAAACATTCATATGAAAGATTTGTGTTGGGAATGGGAAAGACTTGTGTGCATTTTATCTTTTGTTTGTTTTCTTGAGTGTCTCCCTCACTCCACTTCTTTACTTTTCAGGCAATTAATAAAACTGGTTAAGAACACACCATCCTCCAATAGCTTATGAATATTGAAGCCAACAATGATCTTTCTACTTAGTTTTGGTATGAAGAAAACTGCTCATTATCCAGTTAGTTTGTAATCTTCAAAAGTGCCTTCTGAAGTCTCTACTGGGGAAACATCATTAAAAATTCAGTACACAGCTCACTCATCTCATTTGTCCCCAAGTGTGTTGTGCATCTGCTCTTTTTGGATAAACGAAAGTGTTTCAGTTCTCCAAAAATGAACTTTGAAAAATGCAGGAACAGTTGGCCAAAGCAAGACCTATCGCTTTGGTTTAAAGAGATTAAGGAGAGAAAACCTGCTTACCTGCTTTTTATTTAAGCAGTTCATCTTCAAATGATGTCGAGCTTTACAGGATGTATGCAAATATAAGGGGATAGTAAAACCACTATCAGGAAAATAATGTTCCTTTTCATATGCAGTTTCCCATCCTTAAGATGGCCTTTTAGCTTGATCATAGTGGTACTTACTTCTTAGTAAGTATCTCAGTGCTGTAATTTAAGAAATAGTGTTCACTATAAA
>NW_011213213.1:0-412 GCF_000146605.3 Meleagris gallopavo
CGGGGAGCCTATTCCAGTGCTTAACAACCCTTTCAGTAAAGAAGTTTTTTCTGATATCCAACCTAAACTTCCCCTGGTGCAACTTGAGGCCATTTCCCCTCATCCTGTCACCTGTCACCAGTGAGAAGAGACCAATGCCGCTCTCTCTGCAATCACCTTTCATTTATTGGAAGAGAGCAATAAGGTCTGCCCTCAGCCTCCTTTTCCCTAAACTAAAAAGCCCCAGTTCCTTCAGTCTCTCCTCATAAGGCATATTCTTCAATCTTTCACAAGTCTTGCTGCCCTTCTTTGGACCTGCTCCAGCACCTCAATGTCCTTTCTGTGTTGAGGTACCCAAAGCTGAGCACAGTACTTGAGGTGAGGCCTTGTCAGTGCCGAGTGCAGGGGCAGGATGACTTCCCTAGTCCTGCTC
>NW_011213214.1:0-497 GCF_000146605.3 Meleagris gallopavo
ACACAAATCCAAAATAAGAAATCAAGATCTCTTTTAAGTGCGATAAAAATACACAGGATGGATATTTCTTTTTTTTACCCTGGCTAGAATACTGGGGTCTACAGCAACAACCTCAGACAAACACTTCATGGCTTTTGTTCGAACAGCAATTGTATTTTCACCAAGCACACGCAGAATCTAATAAGAGAACAAAAACAAAATCTCAATTGCTTTGGGAAGGTAGTGAACAATGTTTAACATAGGCAAAAATGCAGAATAATACGCAAACTATCTAACTAAAATAAGAATACATAGAATCATAGAACAGGTTGGGTTGGAAAGGACCTTTAAGATCATCTAGTTCCAACCCCCCTGCTACAGGCAGGGACACCTCCCACCAGACCACATTGCTCAAAGCCCCATCCAGCTTGGCCTTGAATGCCTCCAGACAGTGAAGAGGCTCTATGGCACTGATCACTTGAGCATGGGAATTTGCTAGGATTTGCTCCACCTCTAAG
>NW_011213215.1:0-575 GCF_000146605.3 Meleagris gallopavo
GGGTCCCTATGGGTCCCTGTGGGTCTCTATGGGTCTCTATGGGTCTCTATGGGTCCCTACGGGTCCCTGTGGGTCTCTATGGGTCTCTATGAGTCTCTGTGGGTCTCTGTGGGACCCTATGGGTCTCTATGGGTCTCTATGGGTCCCTGTGGGTCCCTATGGGTCTCTATGGGTCTCTATGGGTCCCTATGGGTCCCTATGGGTCACTGTGGGTCCCTGTGGTTCCCTATGGGTCTCCGTGCGTCCCTATGTGTCCCTATGTGTCCCTCTGGGATCTTATGGGTCCCTGTGGGTCGCTGTGGGTCTCTATGGGGTCCCTATGTGTCCCTCTGGGTCCCTGTGGGTCGCTGTGGGTCACGCTGTGGGGCTGCCCCCCAGGCCGCCTGATCTTCGACAACCTGAAGAAGTCGATCGCCTACACGCTGACCAAGAACATTCCGGAACTGACGCCGTACCTCATCTACATCACGGCCAGCGTCCCGCTGCCCCTGGGCTGCATCACCATCCTCTTCATCGAGCTCTGCACCGACATCGTGAGCCCCACGGATCCCTGCCCCACACCTCCCTGCCCCACA
>NW_011213216.1:0-728 GCF_000146605.3 Meleagris gallopavo
GACATCACACACCCCAAATGACGTCACAACCCCCATGTGACGTCACACCCCCAAAATGTTGTCAAAAACCCCAATTTGACGTCACACACTCGGAATGAAGTCACACCTGCCAGGTGACGTCACAAACTCAAAATGACCTCACACGCCTAAAATGACGTCATACACCCATTGTGACATCACACACCCCAAATGACGTCACACCACCCCATGTGATGTCACACCCCCCGTGTGATGTCACACCCCCATATGGGAATCCCTGTGCTCCGTGTAGCGTCTCTGTGGGTCTGTATGGATGGGCTCTGTCTGGTTTCCTTCGGCTCTCTATGGGTTTATTTGGAGTCTATGCGGATCTGGAAGGATCTCTATGGGGTCTCAATAGGATCCCTTTTGATCTCCACGAAATATGACATCCCTCCCCCCCAAAATGACCTCACACAACCAGTGTGACGTCACACCCCCCAGATGATGTCACAAGTCTCATATGACGTCACACGTCTTATATGATATCACACCCCCCATGTGACGTCACATCCCACAAATGACGTCACATCCCCAAAATGACACCACACACCCATTGTAGCTTCACACAATCACGGAATCACAGAATTGTAGGGGTTGGAAGGGACTCTAGAGATCATCGAGACCAACCCCCTGCCAAAGCAGGTTCCCTACACCAGGTCGCACAGGTAGGCGTCCAGGCGAGACTTGAATATCTCCAGAGAAGGAGA
>NW_011213217.1:0-519 GCF_000146605.3 Meleagris gallopavo
CTGATGGAGACGCGGGAACCCCCAGGGGGACATGGGGACCCCCACCCTAATGAGGTCATGGGGACCCCCACCCTGATGGGGACGTGGGGACCCCCAGGGGGACATGGGAACATTGGGACCCCCGCCCTGATCAGGACCCCACCCTGATGGGGACGTGGGGACCCCCAGGGGGACATGGAGACATTGGGACCCCCACCCTAATGGGGATATTGGGACCCCCAAGGGGACATTAGGACCCCCACCCTCATCAGGACACGGGGATCCCAAGGGGGACATGGGGACATTGGGACCCCCACCCTAATGGGGACCCTCACCCTAATGGGGATATGGGGACCCCAGGGGGACATAGGAACATTGGGACCCCCACCCTAATGGGGACATTGGGACCCCCAAGGGGACATTAGGACCCCCACCCTCATCAGGACACGGGGATCCCTAGGGGGATATGGGGACATTGGGACCCCCACCCTAAGGGGGACCCCCACCCTAATGAGGTCATGGGGACCCCCACCCTGATCG
>NW_011213218.1:0-763 GCF_000146605.3 Meleagris gallopavo
GGGATCCCCGCCTCCTCTGCCCCGCACGAAGCCCCCGGAACGGGGCAGAGCCCGCCTGGGCTCGGCGAGGGAAAGTCCCTCGTTCCGGGCAGAAAGCCTCGCCTTCGTTAGCCAACAGCACAAATCAGATAACAATGCAGAACAAACAGAATACCACCGCCAAGCGATTTCCATGTCAAACATCGCACCGCTCAGCAGCTCCATTTGTAAGTGTGAATTGCGGACCGAGCTTCCTGCAAAGTCCACAGAAAGGTTGGCGCGTACCTCCCCTCCCCACCCCCCCGCTACTGAGGACCATCACACCGCAATTCCGCTGGCGGAGCCTTTTCACCCCTCGCCTCGTCTTCAAATGGAAATGATTCCCATTGGCCCAAGGTGTCCATGTAAATAGGTGTAAATGAAACCAGATTATGCCTTTCTCTCCAACCCCCTCCTCCCGCCGCCCTCCCCCTCCTCCCAAGGCGATTGTCATATGATAGCGAAGAAGTGGCACATTAATGAAGCGCCTCTACAGGGGTCTTTTCTGCTCATGTCACCACATAAAACTATCAGATGCTTGGAGGAAGGACATGGAGGCAACTACTTAGCTCACCGCGGCTGCAGAGAAGCGGGCGAGCCGCTGCCGCAACCCAGCTGCCGCCAGTGTAAAAGGAGCTGATTCAGCCCGCGGAGGAGAAGGGAGGGCTACGCAAAAGGATTCCCCGAAGCGAGCCGGGACTACAGCGGAGCGGAGCGGTCGGGCAGGGGGGCGAGAAAGGCGCCG
>NW_011213219.1:0-759 GCF_000146605.3 Meleagris gallopavo
GCTGGTCGGATTAAAAGTAACCGGACTCGTCCTGAGAGCGTCCAGGGAGGAAGTGACAGCAGGCGAATGGGAAAAGCCGAGCAGCTCACAGCCTTTGTAACATCGCGGAGGGGAAGGGGGAGGCAAGGAAGGGATTCAAACTACACGCCTGATGAGGTGTCCTTGTCTGCTTCTCTCCCTCTTCCTCCCTTTTCTTCTCCTTCTCCGTGCCTCTATTTCTCTCTCTCTCTCACGATCCCAAACGAATGACTCTCTCCTCCCGAGCTGGAGAAATAATCAGTTTCACTCTTGCAAAAAGGGGGCGGGATCAGATCCCGAAAGCGTTTTAATAAAACAAACATAGAGCAGCAGCAGCAGCAGCAGCAGCTCCTTTCCTTGCCCCTCTAGTCTAAACTAGATTGATAAATTACTCCACTACACTACTTTAATTATGTATATGGTATGCAGAATAAATCACTGAACATCAGCACCTCAATCAAGCACTTTTAAATGATAATTGCATCTTGGGTGAATCAATCTTTCCATTCCTGACATTTTGCTAATTTTAGTTTTACGGTGGGGGTAATGGCATATGCCGCACATAAACCTAATGACAATCCTTTATTATACCGAACAGAGGCAACACGGCGAGCCGGTGCGTATTTCCCCCTTCTGGCGGGTGCAGTAGCTTGCGGACGCAGCTCCCGCAAGGACCGCGAGATAAACACAGCCCGGGTCAGCTCAGACGCTGCGCGCCGAGTTTGCGGCTAGCGAGATAGG
>NW_011213220.1:0-681 GCF_000146605.3 Meleagris gallopavo
TAAAACCCTTTGGATTCCGTTTCACTTGTGAGCTTGTTTTTGTTTTGTGTTATCATGTTTAGTTTTTTACTTTTTTAAAAAAATATATCTATTTATATATATATATGTATACATATATATAAATACATTTATATATATATAAATATATATAAAATATATAAATAAATATATATATAAACAAATGGTTTCTCACTTCTATTCTGCAGAGGTAGTGAGAAGACACTGCTCATAACTAATAAGATATAACTTTCCAATTTGTTGGAAACTATAGAGAGTTGTAAAGTAAAAACAATACAATAGGCTCTGCTTTAAACCAAAAGCAAGAAAAACAACAGCAAACAAAACCAAGAAAACAAGTAATATATACCAATGTGTTACATATGTAAATGGCATACTGTTTATAAATCTTTATGGCATTCTTGAAATGCCAGAGGCTTCATGATTTGCTTCAATCAGACATCCACTTCTTCCTACAACTTCCTAAAAGGAGGAGGGGTTTGGCTTCTTCTCCCAGGCAACAAACAGGACCCGAGGAAATGGCCACAAGCTGTACCAGAGGAGGTTTAGATTAGACATAAGGAAGAACTTTTTCTCTCAGAGAGTGGTCAGGCATTGGAATGGCTGCCCAGGGAAGTGGTGGAGTCACCATCCCTGGCAGTGTTCAAGAGGTGTCTGGATGAG
>NW_011213221.1:0-627 GCF_000146605.3 Meleagris gallopavo
ATGGAGCCAGAATGGGGAGAAATGGAGGCAGAATGGGGAGAAATGGAGGCAGAATGGAGAGAAATGGAGGCAGAATGGGGAGAAATGGAGGCAGAATGGGGAGAAATGGAGCCAGAATGGGGAGAAATGGAGGCAGAATGGGGAGAAATGGAGCCAGAATGGTGTCAGAAAGGGAGAAATGGAGCCAGAATGGGAAGAAATGGAACCAAAATGGCCTCAAAAAAAGAAAAAATGGACCCAAAATGGTCTCAGAAAAGAAGAAATGGAGCCAGAATGGGGAGAAATGGAACCAAAATGGTCTCAGAAAGGAAGAAATGGAGCCAGAATGGGGGGAAGTTGACAAAAAATGGGAAAACAGACCTGGAATGGGGAGAAATAAAGCTGTAACAGGCTCAAAAAAGGAGAAATTGACTCGAAATGGGGGAAAACCCATCAAAAGTGTAAAGAAATTGATCCAAAATGGGCTCAAAAAGGGGAAATTGACCCCAAAATGGGGAGGAACATCCCCACAGCGCCCCCCAGCGGTGGGTCCTCCTCCCATAGCAGCCCCTAGCAGAGTCCCCCCCAAAACACAGCGCCCCCTAGCGGTGGCTCCCTCCCCTACAACGTCTGCTAGCAGTGGAGGAA
>NW_011213222.1:0-449 GCF_000146605.3 Meleagris gallopavo
CAGCCCCACATCTCAGCCCCACACCTCACCATCGTGAGCAGCAGCGGCAGCAGCGTGGCGGGCAGCAGCCCCTCCAACCTCAACCCCAATAACGCGGGGAGGGGGGTGGCGGTCTATAGGGCGGGATTTAAGAGCGATGATTAATGGGGTCGGCATCGCGTCGTGCCCCATAAGTGTGGGGCGGAGACCCACAGAACTCACCCGGATTCCCGTCAGCTCCTTCCAGACCCACACGGAGGCCGGGCTGAGCCCCGACACCACCAACACGCTGGTGAAACGTCGTTTGATCACTGCGGGGTGGTCCCTAAATTGGGGGGGGGATGACCCCAAAAAGACCCCCGTGTGAGACTCCCAGCCCTATAGAAGCCCCAACCCCCACAGAACTCGCCTGAACCCCATAGGACCCTGTAGAACCCCATAGGACCCCCCCAAACCCATACGACCCCACA
>NW_011213223.1:0-527 GCF_000146605.3 Meleagris gallopavo
AATGATTTTGGGATTTTGGCTAAAAACAGAAATCCTATAAAACTCCATAAATATTTTGAGAGGAAAAAAGAGCATTTTGTGGTAGAAGACCCAAAATTGCGTGAATTTGCCCCAAAATGTTGGAGAGAAAAATGGAATTTTTCCAAAATCGGCATTAAAAAGTGGGGTAAAAAAGTGCAATTTTGGTCAAAAACTAGAATTGGAAACTTTGAACAGAAAAGGGTTTTTTTAATGATAGAAGAGCCCTCTTATAAGAAAGAGCGAAAATTGTGTGAATTTACCTCAAAATGTCAGAGAGAAGAGTGAAATTTTGAAAAACAGAATGGAAAGAATGTGGTGAAAAAGTGCAGCTTGGGTCAAAAACTGGAATTGGAACCTGCAAGTTTTGGTAAAAAGCTTTGAACAGAAATGGTTTTTTTAACGGTAGGAGAGCGCTCTAGACAGAAAAACCCCAAATCCCGTGAATTGGCCTCAAATCTTTGGAGAGAAAAATGAAATTTCCCAAAAATAGAATGAAAAAATGGGGT
>NW_011213224.1:0-684 GCF_000146605.3 Meleagris gallopavo
ATATATATATATATATATATATATATATATATATATATATGTATGCCAGTCACAAGTTTTATCTATCATGCAGTGCAATAACACATAAGATAGCTCTAACTGAAGTCTTAGTACAGTATTAAAAAAAATAATAATAAAAATAAAAATCTGGAATACTGGAAACTGTACTCTTTGTAATACCAGTATTTTTTTCAAGGTAATAAGCCCTCACATCACACCTTGGAACTTGTGTGATTATCTTTGTATGGGTCTGCATTGCACATTGTGGAACCAGATGCTAATCTAAAGGAATAAAAATTAAAAAAAAATAAGATCCATGCTCTGCAAGCATCCTGGGAAGCAAAGTAAAGGGTACTGAGGGACTACGGTATGATGCAATGTTCTTTTTCTCACAGCAGGTGATAAATGTGTGGGAGATAGACAGAAAATAAGTACTGGTCTAAAAAGGATACTAAAAGCTACTCTTCATCATCTGTAAGTATTTCAGTCATCTTAAAAATAAAATTAAAAAAAAAATCAGGCATGAGGGAGGAGATGCACAGAAAATATACATTTTGTTAGTATCTGTTCTATTAAAAACTTCATTGAATTCTGAATATTTTAAATAAAGACTGTCAGTGCCCAGTCTCATTGCCTTGAACTTGAGATAAATGAAACTGGAAATCAGTTTATAAAGCAACTTCT
>NW_011213225.1:0-745 GCF_000146605.3 Meleagris gallopavo
CCTAACCCAAACCCTCACCCTAACCCTAACCCTAACCCTAACCCTAACACAAATACCAGCTTTTACACGAAAATACCCCTTTTTCTCACACAAATACCAGTTTTTACTCCAAAATACCACTTTTTCTCCCACAAATACCTGTGTTTACACCAAAATACCCCTTTTTCTCCAAGAAAAACCTGTTTTTACACCAAAATACCCATTTTTCTATCACAAATACCTGATTTTACACAAAAATACCCCTTTTTCTCCCACAAAGACCTGTTTGTACACGAAAATAACCATTTTTCTCCCACCAATACCTGTTTTTACACGAAAATAGCACTTTTTCTCACACAAATACCCGTTTTTACTCCAAAATACCCCTTTTTCTCCAAGAAATACCTGTTTTTACACCAAAATAGCCCTTTTTCTCCCACAAATACCTGTTTTTACACGAAAATAACCCAAATGGGTTTTTTTACGTGTTTTATTTAGGTTTAGTTTTAGGATTTGCAGTAGAGGTAGTGTTATGTTTTGTCTTAGGGCCACCAGGGGTCGACAAAGAGCTAAGAAATTTGGAGAGCTGCCCTGAGGCGCCCTCCCCTGGAAGGGTCTGAGGTTGGGGAGGGGTCCTGGGTAATTTGAGTGGATTGGGGGCTGGTTTTGTGCTAAGAGAAATAGGACAAAAAATGTGAAAGGGGAAAAATAAATAAAAGGGTGAAAAAGCAAAATAAAAAAAAAAGGAAAAAAGGTAGTTGGAAAA
>NW_011213226.1:0-471 GCF_000146605.3 Meleagris gallopavo
CCCCCCCCCCATTACAGCCAACGGAACCGAACCTTCATTAATTAACACCGCTAATTAACGCCTCTCATTAACGTCCCGACCCACCTCCAACCCCGCCACGGAAACCACACTTTAAAACGACAGAAAAATGGGGGAGGAAAAAGGGATTTTGTGAGGAAAAAATCATTGAATAAACCGTTATTGCACCGCAGCCCATTGCGCTTGTCACGACGCTCGCAATTAACGCTGGTAATTAACGCTGCTAATTAACGCTTTCCTCCACTACACCCAAAATCGCGCTTTTTAACGGCACCACGTAGGAAAACGAAACATTTTTGCGAGAAAAAGCCATTTTTGTGAGAAAAAACCATTCCGTGCGGCCTCACCGAACCGCCCCTCCCCCCAGCGCCGCATCGCACAAAAGAAAACCCGTTTCCCTCCCTTACAATTAATTTTTCCCTAACGAAACACCTGTAATTACCCTCCGCAATT
>NW_011213227.1:0-422 GCF_000146605.3 Meleagris gallopavo
AAAACAAGTGGAAAGAAAAAACTGCTTATCTTCATCAACTCTTACAACTATTTAAGGAATTTTAAATATACTCTGCCATAATTATTTCTCCATTTCTACAAAGTTCCCATGTAAAAGTTAGCTTTTTTATTAATACTTCTGCAATGAAACTCTTTGAAAAGGTTGTTAACAGGACAAGGGGAAATGGTTAAGTTGAAGGAGGGAAGATTTAGGTTGGATATCAGAAGGAAATTTTTCACAAAGAAAGTGGTGAAGTACTGGAACAGGCTGCCCAGCAAGGCTGTGAATGCCCTGTCCCTGGAGGTGTTCAAGGCCAGGTTGGATGGGGCTCTGGGCAGCCTGGTCTAGTGTTAAATTGCCTGTGGTTGGGGGGATTGGAGATTCATGATCCTTGAGATCCCTTCCAACCCAGGCCATTCTAT
>NW_011213228.1:0-788 GCF_000146605.3 Meleagris gallopavo
AAGACCTTTCCAACCCAACTCAACCCAACCAAATTCAACCCAACTCAACCCAACCCAACCCAACTCATCACAACCCAGTTCAACCCAGCTCAACCCAACCCAACTCAACGCAACCCAACTCAACCCAACCCAACTCAACCCAACCCAACTCAACCCAACCCAACTCAATTCAACCCAACACAACTCAACCCAACCCAACTCAATTCAACCCAACACAACCCAACCCAACCAAATTCAACCCAACTCAACCCAACTCAACACAACCAAATTCAACCCAACCCAACTCAACCCAACACAACCCAACTCAACCCAACCCAACTCAATTCAACCCAACACAACTCACTTCAACTCAACCCAACCCAACTCAACCCAACCCAACTCAACCCAACTCAACCCAACCAAATTCAACCCAACCCAACTCATCACAACCCAGTTCAACCCAACTCAACCCAACCCAACCTGACACAACCCAGCTCAACCCAACCCGACCCAACTCAACCCAACTCAACCCAACCCGACCCAACTCAACCCAACTCAACCCAACCCAACTCAACCCAACCCAACCCAACTCAACCCAACCAAATTCAACCCAACTCAACCCAACTCAACCCAACCCAACTCAACCCACTCCAACTCAACCCAACTCAACTCAACCCAACCCAATCCAACCAAATTCAACCCAACTCAACCCAACTCATCCCAACCCAACTCAACCCAACCCAACTCAACTCAACCCAATCCAATTCAACCCAACCCAACTCAGTTCAACTCAACCCAAACAAATTCAA
>NW_011213229.1:0-592 GCF_000146605.3 Meleagris gallopavo
GAGCTGGAGAGGGAGAGCATTGCAACTGACCAACCTCATCAACTACAGCAGGCACCACAATTGATGTCAGTTGCCCCTGTAAGAGGACGGAAAATGAAACAAATCTCAACTCAGAACAGAAAAAAGAAGAGGAGGGGAAAGTAGAGGAAGCAGTCCCTGTAAGAGAAGAGGATGAAAAAGGTCCAGAGGAGTGGCTCCGAGATCCAGGAGAAGCACCCCTGAGTCCAGGGGAGGGGCCCTCAATAAGACTGCAGTCACCAACGACTACAAGGGCAACAAGAAGTCCTGAAAGAGTAAGAGTTGAGCAAGACATCGTTACCACTGTTGATCAATCTCTGAAAATGAATGAAATTCAGAGTCTGAGAAAAGACTTTTCGTGCCACCCAAATGAGCCTATTGTTATCTGGTTACCTAGATGTTGGGACAATGGGGCCAACAGTGTGTGGCTGGATAGTAGAGAAGCTCGCCAACTGGGTGGCATTGCTAGGGACTCAGCCATTGACAGAGGTATTAGTACATGCCAGAACCAGGCCTTTACCCTCTGGAAGCGGATGTTGTTAGCTGTAAAAGAAAGATACCCCTTCAAAGACGA
>NW_011213230.1:0-477 GCF_000146605.3 Meleagris gallopavo
CGTAGAATGACCCCAAAGTGACCCCAAAGTGACCCCAAATTGACCCCAAATGACCCCAAATTGACCCCAAATGACCTCAAATTGACCCCAAAGTGACCCCACAGTGACCCTCAGGACCCCAAAGTGACCCCAAAGTGACCCCAAATTGACCCCCAGGATCCCAAATTGACCCCAAAGTGACCTCAAAGTGACCCCACAGCGTGACCCCAATAAGGTGACCCTAAGTTGACCCTAAATGACCCCAAAACTGACCCCAGTATGACCCCATAGCGTGACCCCAATATGACCCCAACCGGGTGACCCCAAAAAGACCCAAAATTGATCCCAAAGGGACCCCGTAGAATGACCCCAAAGTGACCCCAAAGTGACCCCAAATTGACCCCAAATGACCCCCAGATCCCCCAAGTGACCCCAAATGACCTCAAATTGACCCCAAAGTGACCAAGTGACCCCCAGGACCCCCAAGTGACCCCAAAT
>NW_011213231.1:0-363 GCF_000146605.3 Meleagris gallopavo
ACATGATTTAGCGGAGGGTTGTTAGAGTTAGGGTAGTATGGTTAGGTCGTGGTTGGACTCGACCATCTTTAAGGTCTTTTCCAACCTGAGTGATTCTATGATTCTATAACATAACACAATATAATTGGAATTGAGGCTAATAAATCAAATAAAATGAGAGAGTCTTCGAAACCCAAGGCCTTACTCTAAAACTGAGGGTGAGATGGTTGAGGAATACACCCATACTACTCTCTTGACTTGTGAGGCATTTATCTTTCCCTCTGAACACAAAGTCCTCTGGGGTATGTAGTTCTTCTCTTCTGAGAACCAGGTACCCAGAAAATCACAGAATCACAGAATTGTAGGGGTTGGAAGGGACCTCCA
>NW_011213232.1:0-412 GCF_000146605.3 Meleagris gallopavo
CGCCGAGATCCGAGGCGCGGCCGCGCATCCCGCCCGCAACGCGCCGCTCACCTTTCTCCGTCCCGTTCTGGTGCGCGGGGGACGACACCGGGTTCCGGGATCTGGCGAAAGCGCTCATGAGAGGGAGAGCCCCGGGCCGGTGGTTCCTAGGCCTGGAGGAAGAAGGGGAGAAGTGACGCGGGCCGGGCAGACGGAGCCGGGCCGTCACCCGGCGCTGCCGCACGCTGTGCGTTCGGAGCGGGGCTCCGTGCTGCGGCCTCACCAGTCCTCGGGGTCACAGTCTCTGAATCCCTTGGCGAAAGGGTTGCTGGCGATCTTCAACTGCGTGATCTGCGGGGAGAAGCGGAAGGTGCTGGAGGATAACGGGTGGGCTGTGCGGAGGACGCAGAGGGCCTGGGAGCCCGGTGCAGCG
>NW_011213233.1:0-596 GCF_000146605.3 Meleagris gallopavo
GTCTTTATGGGGTCGGGGGTGTTGCTATAGGGCTGAAGGGGTCTTTATGGGGTCGGGGTTATTCCCATGGGGCTGAAGAGGTCTTTACGGGGTCAGAGGTGTTCCTATAGTGCTGATGGTGTCGTTATGGGGTCGGGGGTGTTCCTATAGGGCTGAGGGGTCTCTATGGGGTCGGGGGTGTTCCTATAGGGCTGAGGGGTCTCTATGGGGTCGGGGGTGTTCCTATAGGGCTGAGGGGTCTCTATGGGGTCGGGGGTATTCCCATGGGGCTGAAGGGGTCTTTATGGGGTCGGACGTGTTCCTATAGGGCCGAAGGGGTCTCTATGGGGCTGAGTAGACCCTCCCATACACTACTCATCGCCCTTTTAAGAGCGCGTGGTCCCCACTTTATTCCCCATCGCCGCTTTAAGACCTTCTCCTCTGCCCCGTCCCACGGAGTCATCACGCATGCGCAGTTCCGCAGCCGGCGGCAGCGGCGCGTGCGCAGTACCCGTCGCCCCCCGCGCATGCGCAGTGCCGCTCCCGCGGCCCTGAGGCGCCGGGATCTCTTCGCGCTGTTTCCAAATAAGATTTTTTTTTTTTTTCCCCCTCCAAAA
>NW_011213234.1:0-608 GCF_000146605.3 Meleagris gallopavo
GGACATTGGGGACATTGGGGGTGTTGGGGACGATGGGGTCATTGGAGATGTTGGGGACACTGAGGGACATTGGGGACATTGAGGACAATGGGGACAATAGGGGGCTTTGGGGACATGGGGGACATTGGGGACAATGGGGACATTGGGGACGTTGGGGACAATAGAGGACTTTGGGGACATTAGGGGACAATGGGGACATTGTGGACATTGGGGGACATTGGGGACGTTGGGGACAATAGGGGACTTTGGGGACATGGGGGATATTGGGGACAATGGGGACCTTGGGGACATTGGAGATGCTGGGGACATTGGGGGACAATGGGGACGTTGAGGACAATGGGGACAATAGGGGGCTTTGGGGACATGGGGGACATTGGGGACAATGGGGACACTGGGGACATTGGGGACGTTGGGGACAATGGGGTCATTGGGGACACTGGGGACATTGGGGGCTTTGGAGGCATGAGGGACATTGGGGTCATTGGGGACAATGGGGTCATTGGGGACGTTGGGGACAATGGGGACAATAGGGAGGCCTTGGAGACATGGGGGACATGGGGGACATTGGGGACTTTGGGGACACTGGGGACATGGGGGTGTTGGGGACG
>NW_011213235.1:0-582 GCF_000146605.3 Meleagris gallopavo
GCCGCCACTCCGCGCCGGCCCGACTGCGCTCGGCAGCGCTCGGAGCACTTCGGCCGCGCTCGGAGCACTTCGGCCGCGCTCGGAGCACTTCGGCTACCGGAACTCCATTAGGGAGTCCTTTCGGACCCGCTCGGGTTCACTCAGCGCCGCTCGGCTCGGGAGCGCTCGGATCCGTTCGGAGCCGTTCGGCTCAAGATCGCTCACGTCCGTTCGGCGCCGCTCGGCTGGGCAGAGCTCGGGTCCGTTCGGACCCACTCGGATTCACTCGGGGTCGCTCGGCTCGGGAGTGCTCGGCACCTCTCGGCTCGGGACAGCTCGTGTCCGTTCGGCACCGCTAGGCTCGAAGCCGCTCGGGTCCGTTCGGACCCACTCGGGTTTACTCAGCGCCGCTCGGCTCGGGAGCGCTCGGCACCTCTCGGCTCGGGACCATTCGTGTCCCTTCGGAGCCGCTCGGCTGGGGCGAGCTCGGCACCACTCGGCTCGGAGCTGCTCGGGTCCGTTCGGCACCACTCGGCTCGGAGCCACTCGAGTTCGCGCGGAGCCGCCTCTGCCCGCCGCGCAGCGCGGTTCTGTTGGGGCAAA
>NW_011213236.1:0-760 GCF_000146605.3 Meleagris gallopavo
GACCTCAAGCATCATCAAGTCCCAACCTACCTGCCGTATGCAGGGCCTCCAACCTCCATATCTAATACTAAACCAGGCTGCCCAGGGCCCCATCCAACCTGGCCTCCATGGATGGGGCATCCGTAACCATCTCTGGGCAGCCTGTTCCAGCACTTCACCGCACTCTTGGTAAAGAACTTACCCTTATATCCAATCTAAACCTTCCCTTCTTCAGCCTGAAACCATTTCCCCTGGTCCTGTTGTTATCTACCCTGGTAAAGAATTGATTCCCCTCCTGTTTGTAGTCTCCCTTTAGGTACTGAAAGGCTGCAATGAGGTCACCCTCCAGCCTTCTTTTCTCCAGGCTGAACAAGCCCAGCTCCCTCAGCCTGTCTACATAGAGGAGCCATCTTCATGGCTCTCCTCTCCAACAGTTCCCTGTCTTCCTTGTATTGGGTGCCCCAGACCTGGTTTCAGTACTCCAGATGGGGCCTCACGAGGGCAGAGTAGAAAGGAACAATCACCTCCCTGTCCCTGCTGTCTCTTCTGATGGAGCCCAGGATACCATTGGCCTTCCAAGCTGCAAGAGCACCCTGCAGGCTCATGTTGAGTTTTCATCCATCAGGATCCCCAGGTCCTTCTCTGTAAGGCTACTCTCAAGGACCGCTCCTTCCACTTTGTATGGATGCCTGGGATTCCTCCGGCTCAAGTGCAAAACCTTGCACTTTGCTGTGTTGAACCCCATTAGATTCATCTGAGCCCACCTTTCGAGTCTGTTGAG
>NW_011213237.1:0-673 GCF_000146605.3 Meleagris gallopavo
GGGGGGCTGTGAAGGGGTGTGTGGGAATGTGGGCAGTGGGAGGGGTGGGGGGTGGACCCGAAACGCGGGGTTTTGGCCCCAAAATGCTGCTTGCTGAGGTGCTGGGAGGGGCTGTGAGCAGAACAGCCCGAAAAGATGCTTTTTTTCCCTCTCAGAACGGGGCTCTCCCTCCAAATGAACCTTTTTGTCCTTTAAAATTCGGGTTGTTTTCCTCCCAGCTCAAAATTGGCGACTTTGAGAGGAAAATCGCCTGTTTTGGTTCCAAATTTCTGCTTCTGTTTTGAGCAGAAGTGACACTTTCCTCTTAAAATGAGACCTTTTGCCCTTTTCAGAGATCTTTTTCTTAAGAATGTGGGGTCTTTCCCTTGAAAAATGTGGGTTTTTTTGCTTTTCCCTCAGAATTACCATTTTCTCCCTCAGGATTTGCAACTTGCCCTGAAATTTCTGTGTTTTTCCCTCAAATTTTGGTCCCATTCCCCCCCCCCCCCCCCTTGCACTCTTGGGGACTTTTTTCACGCTCCGTTTTGGCCCATTTTGCCACTCACCCCTTTGAGGACTTTTTTCGCGCTCCATTCGGGCCTTGTTTCCCCTCACCTTTTGCACCCTTTTCCCCTCACCCTTTGCACCGTAGCCCCCCGCCACCCCCACACCCCACATGGCGGCGGTGCGTTTC
>NW_011213238.1:0-881 GCF_000146605.3 Meleagris gallopavo
GTCACCGTCAAACTGGGGGTCTCCCAACCCTTGGAGGTTGGCACGGCACGGGGAGCGCGGCGGCGGACGCACCGTAGGACTCGTAGCCATCCAGGGACTTGACGGTGAGCAGCAGGTGTTGGTCCTGCAGGTATTCGATCTCAGAGAGGATGGGCTTCAGCTGGGGGGGGCACGCAGTGTGAGGGGCGTGGGGTTACGGCCCCCTCCCCCAGTGCCCTCCTCTATCCCACCCCGTGGCACCTCACCGTGGGCAGCTGCCGCGACGACCACTGCACCTTGAGGAAGTTGATGTTGTCGCTGCTCTGCGTGTCGTTCTCGCAGCTCTTCTTGAATTCTGCACCAGGGGACAGCAAGGTGGCACCATATCCAACCCCCTCCCCCCCGCCCCCCAGCTTCTACGGACCCCCCACCCCCAGGCGCTCACCCTCCAGGCAGGTGGAGTAGAACTCGATGAAGAACTTGGTGCGGCTCGCCGTCTTCACGATGGCTTCGATGCTCTCAAACTCAATGTACGCCTGATCCGATGACTTGGACAGCCCTGCACAGGGAGGGGTGGCAGGGGGGTGTCCCCCCTCGTCCCCACGTCCCCCACTGTCCCCACATCCCCTTTCCTGCGGGCTGAAGACTGTACCTTTCTTGGAGACAAACTGGGACGTGACGCCGACCTCAAAGGAGCCGAAGACGGGCGAGTGGTCGCTGGTCGTGATGTCGTCGGTGCAGCCTGCAGGACACAGAGTGATCTGTCCCACAGCCTGCCCCCAACCTGTCCCCAAATCTGTCCCCAATCCATCCACAACCTGTCCCCAGCCTGCCCCAAATCTGTCCCCAGTCCATCCCCAAATCTGCCCCCAACCTGTCCCCAATCCATCCCCAACCTGCCC
>NW_011213239.1:0-919 GCF_000146605.3 Meleagris gallopavo
TTACTAATACATCAAAAAAGTGATGAAAACATAACACTAGAGGGATATTTGATCTCTGTTTTGTGAAAATAATGCAATAATCTAGTTCGATGGAAGTGATTGCAATACTTAATGAGTTTGAATTCACAAGAGGTTTTTTTTTATGAACTTATACTCTTCCTGTGCTTCACCCTCGAAAATAGTAATTCACAAATGTACTTACAGCAAAAAGCAATGGATTGGACTCGATGATCTCTGGAGGTCCCTTCCAACCCCTATGATTCTGTGATTCTGTGATAAGTAAAGTGTGCCTGTAAAACAAGGGATATTTTCTTCTGCTAAAAGAGAATTATAGAATGGCTTGGTATGGGAGGGACCTCAAAGAATCTACCCATTGCTGCAGGCAGTTACTGACTGCTAGATCAAGCACTGTATCAGCTTGCCCAGAGTCCCATCCAACTTGCCCTTGAACATCCCGTAAGATGAGACATCCACAGCTTCTCTGGGCAGCCTGAGCTGTCTCACTGCCTTCTCAGTGAAAAGCTTCCACAACATGTAAGTCTCCCTCCTTTAGTTTAATTAATGGTATAGTTAAAACCATTCCATTAAAACTTGCCCTATCACTATCTACCTGTGTAAAAAGTTGATTTCTCATTTTTCTCCTGTTTAGAACCATAGAATCATAGAATGGCTTGGATTAGAAGGGATCTCAAAGATCATCAAGGTCCAGCACTCCTGACACAGGCAAGATTGCCAACCTCTAGACTACATACTAGATCAGCTTTCCCAGGTTCCCATTCAACCCAGCTTCAAATATTTCCAAGTCTAGAAAATAAACGTTCCATTTTTTTTTCAGTTGAATATTTGACTGAAGTTCTATACGTTCAATTCGAAAATTGGCGGGTAATGTTTTTACAGTGACTGAAAATGGAGTCAAAAA
>NW_011213240.1:0-426 GCF_000146605.3 Meleagris gallopavo
CATGGACCCCATTGAGACCCCACTGCCCCTATTGACCCCAATCTCCCCACTGCCCCCATTGACCCCAATGTCCCCACTGATCCCATTGCCCCCATTGACCCCACTGCCCCACTGACCCCAATGGCCCCATTGACCCCATTGAGACCCCATTGTCCCCAGTGACCCCAATACCCTTTATGTCCCTGTTGACCCCACCGCCCTCATTGACCCCATTGACCCCAATGATCCCATTGGGACCCCACCACCCCCATAGACCCCAATGGCCCCACTGATCCCATTGACCCCATTGACCCCATTCACCCCATAGACCCCACCACCCCCATAGACCCCAATGGCCCCACTGATCCCATTGACCCCATTGACCCCATTCACCCCATAGACCCCACCACCCCCATAGACCCCAATGGCCCCACTGATCCCATTGAC
>NW_011213241.1:0-557 GCF_000146605.3 Meleagris gallopavo
ATCCCGCCCCATAGAGACCAGCCCTGCCCCATAGAGCCCACATCCCGCCCCATAGAGCCACATCCCGCCCCATAGACCCCAGCCCTGCACCATAGAGCCCCAGTCCTGCCCTATAGAGCCCAGTCCTGCCCCATAGAGCCCACAGCCTGCCCCATAGAGCCCACATTCCGCACCATAGAGCCCAGCCCTGCCCCACAGAGCCCACATCCCACTCCATAGAGCCCACAGCCTGCCCCATTGATCCCACAGCCCGCACCATAGAGCCCAGCCCTGCCCCATAGAGCCCACATCCTGCCCCATAGAGCCCAGCCCTGCCCCATCGATCCCACATCCCGCCCCATAGAGCCCACATCCTACCCCATAGAGCCCAGCCCTGTCCCACTGATCCCACATCCCGCCCCACAGAGCCCAGCCCTGCCCCATAGAGCCCAGCCCTGCCCCATAGAGCCACATCCTGCCCCATAGAGCCCACAGCCCGCCCCATAGAGCCCAGTCCTGCCCCACAGAGCCCACATCCCGCCCCATAGAGCCCAGCCCTGCCCCACAGACCCCATCCC
>NW_011213242.1:0-523 GCF_000146605.3 Meleagris gallopavo
GTCCCTGAGCACCACATCCAAATGGTTTTTTAAAACACATCCAGGGGTGGTGACTCAACCACCTCCCTGTGCAGCCTATTCCAGTGCTAAACCATCCTTTATGTAAAAAGGTTTTTCCTGATATCCAACCTGAACTTACCCTGGCGCAATTTAAGGCTATTTCCACTCATCCTGTCACCTGTCACCAGTGAGAAGAGACCTACCCCACCCTCCCTGTAAGCACCTTTCAGATATTGGAAGAGAGCAATAAGGTCTCCCCTCAGCCTCCTTTTCCCCAGACTGAATACCCCCTGTTCCTTCAGTCTTTCCTCATAGGGCATATTCTCCAAGCCCTTTACAAGCCTTGTTGCCCTTCTCTGGACCTGCTCTAGCAGCTCACAATGTCCTTTCTGTACTGAGGTGCCCGAAACTGAACACAGCACTCGAGGTGAGGCCTCACCAATGCGGAATACAGGGGCAGGATGACTTCCCTAGTCCTGCTTACCACTCCATTCCTGATACAAGCCAGGATGCCACTGGCCTT
>NW_011213243.1:0-315 GCF_000146605.3 Meleagris gallopavo
AAAAGGAGGGCCGTACGGCAACCTGCGGTATAAACTTTCCCGTCTGCAGTTTCACAACAGCGGCATCGTACAGGAGGAGACCTCGGGATCCCCGCGGCCCTCACAAAGCCTCCCTGCAAAAAAAACAACAATCCCCCTCCCGTGCCAAGCCCGCCTCGCTCGGAGGGCTCGTTTTAAAGCGGCCTTTAAACCCTCACCGCTTCTTTTTCCACAGACCCCGCTACCTAAGCCCATTTTCCCCCACTTATTTATTTCGGCATTTCCTGACTGGCGCTGCCCGTCTCCTCCCACCCCGCCCGGCGCACGACCCGAAGC
>NW_011213244.1:0-539 GCF_000146605.3 Meleagris gallopavo
ACTATGGGTCACTATGGGTCGCTATGGGTCCCCATGTCCCTCTATGGGTCGCTATGGGTCCCCATGTCCCGCTATGGGTCGCTATGGGTCGCTATGGGTCGCGGCAGTTACCTGTTGTTGGGCAGCCATGGCCGTGTGGGGCAGCCCCAGCCCCCGCTGCAGCCCCCGTGCCCCACAGCGAACGCCTCGCGTCCCGCCCGGCCCCCCAGCGGCTCCACGGCGCGATGCATCCAGCCTGCCCCATAGATCAGACCCACACATCAGCCTGCCCCACACATCAGCCTGCCCCATAGGTCAGACCCACACATCAGCCTGCCCCACACATCAGCCTGCCCCATAGATCAGACCCACACATCAGCCTGACCCACACATCAGCATGCCCCACACATCAGCCTGCCCCATAGATAAGACCCACACATCAGCCTGCCCCACACATCAGACCCACACATCAGCCTGCCCCATAGATCCCACAGCCCCATAGATCAGCACTATAGACCCACCCCATAGCACCGCCCCACAGATCCCAGCCCCATAGATCT
>NW_011213245.1:0-411 GCF_000146605.3 Meleagris gallopavo
AAACAAACAAAAACAGCTACAGAGATTGTATCTCAAACCATCAGAGGGAGAACCCAATATATTAAAATGGACAAAAGAGGAAAAAGAATTACTAGAAGTATTGAAAGAGGACTTAACCACAGCACCTGTGTTAGAACTGCCTGCCTTAAAGGAACCATTTCACCTTTTGTAACTGTCAGTGGAGAAGCTGCTTTAGGAGTTCTAACACAAGAATAGGGAGACAAAAGAAAACCTACTGTATACTTGCCTAAGCTATTAGACCCTGTATCTCAAAGTTAGCCCAAATGTGTCCAGGTGGTAATAGCAACTTCCTTATTGGTAGAAGAGAGTATGTGTGTGCCCTCTGGGGGTGTAAGGAGCAAATTGTTGAGCTGTTGATAATACATAACTCCCCCTCCCCTCCTCCCCACC
>NW_011213246.1:0-490 GCF_000146605.3 Meleagris gallopavo
GCGGGAGGGGCGTGGCCTATGGGGGCGCGGTCACGAGAATGGGCGTGGTTACGGTAAAAGGGCGTGGCTTAAGGGGGCGTGGGACACGAGAAGAGGCGTGGTTAGAGCAAAAGGGACGTGGCTAAAGCAAAGGGGGCGGGGCCTACGCGGCGCTCGCAGCCCTCCGCGAGCGGTGGGGAAAGGAGCCGTGGGGCGTCCCGGTGGGCGTCCACTGTGCTGAGCTGAACGCCCCGCGTGCACCCGGCTGCAAAGGTGGTGAGGCAGTGGGGAACTGTGAATCAGGTTGGAAAAGACCTCTCAGATCCCCAGATCCAGCCCCACTGCATCCCATCCTGAGCACAGCCCTCAGTGCCACATCTCCACTGCTCCTGAGCATTTCCTAGGATCTCAGAATCACAGAGTGGCCCTGGTTGGAAGGGACCTCGAGGATTATGAATCTCCAACCCCCTGCCGTATGCAGGGCCACCAACCTCCCCATTTAATACTAGAC
>NW_011213247.1:0-567 GCF_000146605.3 Meleagris gallopavo
CCTCGGACTTCACTGGCAGCCAGGATTCTAATATTTCTCCTGTTCCTGAACCCCGTATCCCTAAACCTCTAGGTGAGAACCGGGAGAGTAGATCCCCCCCACTCTAAGGGCAGTGCGAGTCTGAGACTGCCTCATGGGACTGAATGTGTACAAGTCTATGGGGTCAGATGACATGGATCCCAGCATTCTGAAGGAGCTGGCTGAGGTGGTTGCCGAGCCACTCTCCATAATATTTGAAAAGTTTTGGCTGTCAGGTAAGGTCCCGGATGACTGGAAAAAGGGTCATGTCACTTCCATTTATAAGAAAGGGAGCAAAGATGACCCAGGGAACTACAGGCCAGTGAGTCTCACCTCTGTGCCTGGGAAGATCATGGAATAGATCCTCCTGGATGACATGCTAGATCACAGGAGGAATGAGCATGTGATCCGAGACAGCCAGTATGGCTTCACCAGGGGAAGGTCATGCTTAACTAATCTGGTAGCCTTCTATGATGGAGTGACGGCATTGGTGGACAAAGGGAAGGCAACCAATGTCATTTACCTGGACTTGAGCAAGGCCTTTGACAT
>NW_011213248.1:0-439 GCF_000146605.3 Meleagris gallopavo
ACTCTATGACCTTGGAGGACCCTGCTACCCCACCATGGGCTCATTAAGGTTATAGAAGATCCCCAACCACCCCACAACGACTCTAATTAGCACTGGAGGATAATTAGAGCAGGAGAAGACCCTCAACTCCCCCACCATGACCCTAATTACCATCGTAGGGTCATTAGGCTATAGAAGACCCCCAACCACCCCACCAATGACCTTAATCAGCACTAATTAGTCTAGTTAAAGCTTCCTCTCTCCCCTCCCCAAGATGGACAACCAGGCCTTTGAAATGGAACCTCTCCTCATCTTCCTCTGCTCTTCTTCTGCTGTTCCCGCATCCCCCAGCAGCTGTCGATCCGTCATCCGACCCCATAGGACCCCATAGAACCCCATAGGATCCCATAGGACCCCACAAACCCCATAGGACCCCAGAAACCCCATAAGACCCCATAGG
>NW_011213249.1:0-935 GCF_000146605.3 Meleagris gallopavo
CTCCCTCCGCTCCTCAGCCGGCGAGGCGGGGACGCGGCATGAGCTGTCCGCGCTGAGCTCCGCACCGCTCCGCACCGCTCCGCTCCTCCCGGCTCCCGCGGCACCGCACCGCTCCGCGCCCCCATGGAGCGCATCCCCAGCGCGCAGCCCCCGCCCGTGTGCCTGGGCAAGCTGCCCGCCCTGGAGAGCGCCGATGTGCCGGGGTAAGGCTGCGGGGGGGACAGGACGAGAGGAGAGAGTCCCCCCGCCGCGGCCCCGGGGACAGGGGTAACCTCGCTGCTTTCGTTTCGCCCGTGCAGGCTGGACTTCGCGCACATGTACCAAGTGTACAAGCCCAGGAGGGGGTTAAAGAGGAGCGAGGACAGCAAGGTAACGGGGTGGGCGGTGCGGGGTGGGGGTCAGTGGTCGTTGTTGGGGGGGAGACAGAGAACTGAGCTTCTGTGGGGTGCTCCGGGGCGGGGAAGGGGGCCTCCGCTCAGCGATAATTCGGGGGGAAATAAAAAAGAAAGGCTGAGGGGTGGGGGCGGGGGGGCTCGCAAGTATTTTGGGGGAGGGGAGGGAGAGGAAAGGAAAAAAAGAAGAAAGAACCGAGGGTGGAATGCGGAGTGCGTATAGCGATTATTTGGGAAGGGGAGGAAAAAAAAAGAAGGCAAAAAAGACGGAGGGTGGGTGCGGAGCGCTGACCCGCCGCTCCTTGCAGGACACCTACAAGCTGCCCCACAGGCTGATAGAGAAGAAGCGGCGCGATAGGATCAACGAGTGCATCGCCCAGCTTAAGGACCTGCTGCCCGAGCACCTCAAGCTGACGGTACGGGCACTCCGCGCACCGCTTCGGGGCTCCGGGCCCGGCCCTGCGCTGGGCGCGCGGTGCCGGCGGGGGCAGCAGCGCAGAGGCACAGAGCTCTGCTCGGGGCTGGCCGTCCCCAAATACCCCG
>NW_011213250.1:0-567 GCF_000146605.3 Meleagris gallopavo
TTGGGGAGGGGCCATTTGGGGCCAATTTGGGGCCACTTTTGGGGGTCCCACGCACCCCACAGCCGCACGGTGCCGTCCTCCCCCCCCGACAGACACTGGGGGGGGTCCCGCAGCGCCAGGCAGTGCACGCAGTCCCGGTGACCCCGCAGCTCATGCTGGGATCGGGGGAGGGGAAACAGAGGGGTCACCCACCCCCCCAAAACCCCATAGAACCTCCAAAACACCCCACAGACCCCATAGAGCCCCATAGATCACAATGAACACCCACTGACCCCATCGAGCCCCACAGAGCCCCAAAAAACCCCATAGAGATCCCTAAAACCCCATAGAAACCCATAAAACCCCATAGAAACCCATAAAACCCCATAGAGATCCATAAAACCCCATAGAGATCCATAAAACCCCATAGAGCCCCATAAAGCCCCATAGAGACCCATAGATCCCAATGAACCCCCACTGACCCCATAGAGCCCCACAGAGCACCATAAAACCCCATAGAGATCCATAAAACCCCATAGAGATCCATAAAACCCCATAGAGATCCATAAAACCCCATAGAGCCCCATA
>NW_011213251.1:0-427 GCF_000146605.3 Meleagris gallopavo
TTTGGGGTGAAAAATGGAAGTTTTGGGGTTCAGGGTCACCCATCCAAAGGCTGAACGGGGCAGACCCTGCTTAGCTTCTGAGGTGTTACATGGGGGAAAACTGGTGAAAAACCTCAAAATTAACCCAAAAATGAACACCCCTCCAATATCAGTGATGTCATTAAGGGGGTTGGATGAGAGGGACCCCAAAAATTGGGGATTTTGGGGTGAAAAATGGAAGTTTTGGTGAAAACTGGAAGTTTTGGGGGTCAGGGTCACCCATCCAAGGGCTGAACAGGGCAGACCCTGCTTAGCTTCTAAAGCGTTACATGGGGAGATTTAAGGTCCTGGAAGGTTCAGTGGGAGGTCCTGAGGGTGCTTTGGGTCCTGGAAGATTCATGAGGGGAGGGGGAGCCTGGGGAGATTTAAGGTCCTGGAAGGTTTATGG
>NW_011213252.1:0-477 GCF_000146605.3 Meleagris gallopavo
TATAATGAATTCTCTAATTCTTTTTCTATTTCTTATTCTATTCCTTGTTTTTTCTTTTTCTAATTCTTTTTCCAAGTCTTTTTTGTGGTCCGAGTCATTTTCCCAGTCTAAGTCTTTTTCTTTTTTCTATTTCAATTTTTTTTTCTAACTCCAACTCTTTTTCTAAATGCAGCACTTTCTTTTCCCTGTTCAACATCTTTTCCCCGTTCCATGTCCTTCTTGTTTTTCTGTTTCAGTTTTTTCTTTTACGTTTTCTCATTCTTTTTCTAATTTTTTTTTAATTCATTGTCCAATTCATTTTCTAATGATTTTTTGTTCTTTTTCTGATTGTTTTTCTCTCACTCTAAATATTTTTCTACTTCTCATTGTAGTTCTTGATATTCTAATTTTTTCTTTCTATTTTTCCTTTTTCTAATTCATTTTATTTTTCTCAGTCTTTTTCTAATTCTTTTTCTGCTTCCCAGTTTTTCTTTTTGC
>NW_011213253.1:0-640 GCF_000146605.3 Meleagris gallopavo
CCCATTTAACGTCCCCACTCCATCACCATGACCTCCATCCACCCCATCATGGTGATGCCCATCTCACCGTGACGATGTCCATCCATCCTATCACCATGATGTCCATCCACCCCACAGCGACGTCCCCACCCCACCACCATGTCCCCACCCCATTTAACGTCCCCACCCCATCACCATGACCTCCACCCACCCCATCACCACGACGTCCAACCCATCGTGACGAGGTCCATCCATCCTATCACCATGATGTCCATCCACCCCACAACGACGTCCCCATCCCATAGCAACGTCCCCACCCCATAGTGACGTCCCCACCCTACAGCAACGTCCCCACCCCACAGCGATGTCCCCACCCCATTTAACGTCCCCACCCCATCATGGTGACGTCCATCCACCCCATCACCACATCCATCCATCCCATCCCAACGACGTCCATCCACCCCGCAGCGACGCCCCCACCCCATTTAACGTCCCCATCCCATCACGATGTCCGTCCGTCCGTCCATCTGTCCGTCCCATCCCAACACCGTCCATCCATCCATCCATCCATCCGTCCGTCCATCCGTCCATCATCCCATCTCAACGACGTCTCCATCCCCGGTCGGAGGGAGGAGATCCGTGGGGGCCTTGGAGGAAGAGG
>NW_011213254.1:0-501 GCF_000146605.3 Meleagris gallopavo
CGCCGGTACCGAACCGGCACGGGACGCGGCGCCGTTCTGCGCTTAACGGAAAATCGCTGAGCGGACAGACAGACGGACGGGCGATGAACGCAGACCGCCGCCCGGAGAGCCGCGGACGGACGGATCGCTCGGGATTCCCGAACGAACGCGGAACTCCCGCAGCCGGGCGGACGCGCGGACGGAGCCCGGAGCGATCGCTGCGATCGCGATTAACGAAAAATGCCGTTAATGAAGGGAATCGCGAACGCGGAAGGACGGATCGGAGCTCTGAGAATTAGCGGAGGAAACCGCACACGGATCGGGACAGCGGCAGTTAGCGAAAATGAAAGGATCGTTACGCGGACAGAGGCCGCGGGTGGTGCAAAAAAAAACCGACCGGGACAGACACGGACAGAACCGGGATCGCCTCGGGCTCCTTTCAGCAAAGAACGAATTCTGCTCGGGCGGACACACGGACGGAGCTGTTCCGGACGGCCTCGGCTCGGCGCTGCGGGGCTCGGC
>NW_011213255.1:0-480 GCF_000146605.3 Meleagris gallopavo
GCGGCCGTGTCGGGGAGTGATGGTGAGTGTGTGAGGAGAGAGGCTGAAGATGATGAGGAGGATGAGAATGCGGATGCTAATGAAGAAGGAGAGGGTTTCTCTTCGGTAGTTACCATGTAGGAGGGGAATCCCGTGGCGGGGTCTGTGGAGTACTGGAGCGGGCTGGTGAAGCCTGTGGCCGCCGCCTGGGCGGTGAAAGCTGCCGATCCCGGATAAGGGCTGAACGCCGAGCCCGACGAAGACCTGGCCAGCTCCTCGCTCCTGGGGGCCGCCAGCGCCGACGCCCCGTATGCCGGGCAGGAGTACAGAGCCAGCGAGCCAGGGGGCTGGTAGAGGTAACCCTGAGGATAGGACATGGCTTGCGCTGGCGAGCACAGGAGCAGGGAGGGGGCGAGGGTGACCGGCCCTGCTGCTGCCGCTGCTCCCGGCGCTGCTTTCGTGCTCTCCCTCTCTCCCGCCCTCCCTCTCTCTCCCTCCCTC
>NW_011213256.1:0-520 GCF_000146605.3 Meleagris gallopavo
CCCAATCTCACTCCATCCCAACCCCTTCTAATCCCTCCCCAATCCCACCCCAATCTCCACCCCAATCCCGATCCCACCCCGATCCCACCCCCTTCTAATCCCAATCCCGATCCCTCCTCAATCCCACCCCCTTCTAATCCCAATCCCAACCCCAATCCCAATCCCACTCCATCTCAACTCCTTCTAATCCCAATCCCAACCCCAACCCAATCCCAAACCTTTCTAATCCCAATCCCAACCCCAATCCCAATCTCACTCCATCCCAACCCCTTCTAATCCCTCCCCAATCCCACCCCAATCTCCACCCCAATCCCGATCCCACCCCGATCCCACCCCCTTCTAATCCCTATCCCGATCCCTCCTCAATCCCACCCCCTTCTAATCCCAATCCCAATCCCAATAATCCCAGCCCGCTCACAGATGCAGCTGCTGCGGGACGAGTCGAGGATGAATCCGTCGTGGCACAGACAGGCGAAGCTGCCGCGGGTGTTGGTGCAGGCGCCGTTCTGGCACAGCCCCC
>NW_011213257.1:0-447 GCF_000146605.3 Meleagris gallopavo
AGCAAACATCTTTTAAGGGATTAATGCCAGCATTGTCTTGACCACTTCCCAAAGGACATTGATCCACGGTCTGCAATACAACAACAACAAAAATCACACAGGATGGATAAAAAAATTCCACTTTAGTTCTGCCACTGTATTTCCTATATAATACATATATATATATATTTTTCCTTTCTGAGACAAGCCCTAAGGCTAATTTTCATTTACAGCAGTTACATGGTGTACAATCAATGAATATACAAATGATATAGTATATCCAGGAGCTTAGCTGATGCAATTATTATATTGGAGTAAGAAAAGAAAGACACTCACCTTATTCTGGGCTCACAAAATAGACTCTGGTGGAGTGGATCTCCAGAAGAGATCCTTCCCCACTGGCAGTCAGCTCTTAAATGTGTCTAGGAGAGGTGGAGCCAGGCACCACCCCTTCCTGCAGCACAGGTG
>NW_011213258.1:0-493 GCF_000146605.3 Meleagris gallopavo
GTGGGGTGCGGGGCCGCGCTTCGCCTCACCGCGCTCCATCTCGCCCGCAGGAGCCGCCCGAGGAGCCGCAGCTCCGGGACACCCCCGACGACATCTGCTTGGAGGCAGCGGCCAACGCCATCGCGCTGCACCCGCAGCGGGAGCTGCTGGCGGTGGGGGACGTGGACGGCGACGTGTATCTGTGAGTACCTGTGGGTACCTGTAAATACCTATGGCTACCTATGGGTATCTGTGAGTATTTATGGGTATCTGTGAGTATCTATGGGTATCTGTGGGTATCTGTGGGTACCTATGGGTATCTGTATTTATGGGTATCTGTGGGTACCTATGGGTACCCGTGGGCGCCCCGCACGGCCCCGCCCCGCCTCACGGCCGCCCGCAGGTACTCGTACTGCTGCGTGCAAGGGAACAACCGCCAGCTCTGGTCCTCGGGACACCACCTGAAATCGTGCCGCGATGTCGCCTTCTCCCAGGACGGGAACAGTGAGTGCGG
>NW_011213259.1:0-813 GCF_000146605.3 Meleagris gallopavo
GACCCCACGTGACCCCCGTCCCCCATGACCCCAAGACCCCCTGTAACCCCATGACCCCGCATGACCCCCCGTCCCACATGACCCCATGACCCCCTGTAACCCCATGACCCCATGTGACCTCATGACCCTACACGACCCCAAGACCCCCTGTAATTCCATGACCCAACATCCCAAGACCCCGTGTAACCTCATGACCCCACATGACCCCACATAACCCCATGACCCCGCATGACCCCACGATCACATGACCCCAAGGCCCCCTGTAACCCCATGACCCCCCATGAACCCACATGACCCCACATGACCCCCCGTAGTCCCATGATCCCCTGCAGCCCCATGACCCCACATGACCTCCATGACCCCACTACCACATGACCCCATGTGACCCCCTGTCCCCACATGACCCCATGACCCCCTGTAACCCCATGACCCCACATGACCCCATGACCTCCTGTAACCCCATGACCTCATGTGACCCCATGACCTCAGGTAACCCCACCCTCCCCTCCCCCCACAGACGGCCCGGACTCGGCCTCCATTTCCCCCTCCGGCCCGTTGTCGCTGTCGTTGGGGGCGGAGCTTACCCTGCGTTGCTCCGCCCCTTCTCTCCCGCCCTCTGACATCACTTGGGGGCGGGGCAACGACACCTTGGGGGCGGGGCTGGAGCTGCACCTCACCCTCTCTGACCCCTCCCACTTTGGGACCATCAGCTGCCGGGCGACCAATCCCATGCTGCTGCTATCAGCCGACGCCCACGTGGAGCTGCGAATGGGAGCGGGTCCGGGGCGGGGCTTGGCGAGGGGGCGGGGCTTC
>NW_011213260.1:0-371 GCF_000146605.3 Meleagris gallopavo
AGGAACACCCGGCCCCATAAATGCCCCATAGGGACACCCGGCCCCATAGAGACCCCATTAAAGCCCCATAGGGACACCCGGCCCCATAAATACCCCATAGGAACACCCAGCCCCATAAGGATCCCATAAAAACTCCATAAGGATCTCTGGCCCCATAGATCCCCCATAGAGATCTCTGGCCCCATAGAGACCCCATTAAAGCCCCATAGGAACACCCGGCCCCATAAATGCCCCATAGGAACTTCCGACCCTATAAGAATCCCATTCAAACCCCATGGGGATCTGCGACCCTATAGAGACCCTATTAAAGCCCCACACGGATCTCCAGCCCCATAGAAACCCCACAGATCCCCATAAAGACCCCCCCCACC
>NW_011213261.1:0-493 GCF_000146605.3 Meleagris gallopavo
AGTGGTACGTGGAGACAGGACGAGGGGAAACGGACATAAGCTGCAGCATAGGAAGTTTCGCACGAATGTGCGTAAGAACTTCTTCACGGTGAGGGTGACGGAGCACTGGAACAGGCTGCCCAGGGAGGTTGTGGAGTCTCCTTCTCTGGAGATATTCAAGTCTCGCCTGGACGCCTACCTGTGTGACCTGGTGTAGGGAACCTGCTTTGGCAGGGAGGTTGGTCTCGATGATCTCTAGAGGTCCCTTCCAATCCCTACAATTCTGTGATTCTGTGATTCTGTAACTTCAGAGAAGCTCTGGATCTTCCGAGATCAGGATTAAACCCAGGCTAGCATGGCTTTCTTATCCTTCTCCTGCTCCTTGCAAGCTGGATCCCATTTCTAACCATTGAATCACAAAAGAATAAAATATAAGTATAAAAGAATGCTCTGCTTTTTTCATACCTGCTTTCATTATTTTATTTTATTATTATTATTATTATTATTATTATTA
>NW_011213262.1:0-435 GCF_000146605.3 Meleagris gallopavo
GAGCGGCCGCCGAGAGTGGAGCGGAGACATCGCTGAGCCGCCCCCCCTGCGGTGCGTGGAAACAAACGGCGCTGTGGGCGGCAGCGCGGGACGAAACGCGGCGCCGCAATCGGCGCGAGGCGTCGCTACAGACACGTGACCTGCCGGAGCCCCCCGGGACGCTAAGCGGAGGCGACGCCCCGCCCCCTGCGGCTTCCCGCAGCCAATTCTCGGCTGCGTCAGCGTCACGTGCCGTCCGTCAGCGAGGGCGCGAACGGTGCGTGCGGCCGCGGGCTGAGGGGAGGGCGTGGGGACGGGGCGGCACCGATGGCGCCGAGGCCGCTCGTCACGAAGTGCAGCGCCGTTTGGCCGCGGTGCCACAGAGACGAATGGGAGCATTTCCCCAGAACACGCGTGCAAGATTTAAGTAATGAATGGGCGGGTGTCGGCCCGGCG
>NW_011213263.1:0-618 GCF_000146605.3 Meleagris gallopavo
GATGGGCTGTTGTTTCGGGCAACGGTCTCGGTCTCATCTTGGAGCAAGCGTTGCAATTCCAGCATGCCTGGACGATGTCAGGTAGCTGTATGGGCAGTCCCCATGCTTTAGCAGCTGCCTACATTGTCTTTTGTCCCACATGCCGTAGCTTCTGATGTAACCAACGAGCAATGTTCTCGGATGGTGAATTCTCAATCCATTGAACTCGGGCCAGCGTGTCGGCTTCATCATTTCCTGGTGTGATGACCACACATGTGAGGGGCTGATGACCACAAACATGGTAGACACATACAGTCCTGTGTCTGACTGTATTCCATATGTCTAACCAGATATCCTCGCCCCAGATCGGCCGGGCATGGATAGTCCATTCTTGGGTGGCCCATTGTGCAATCCACAAAGTGAGCCCCCGGTACACAGCCCAACTATCCGTACAGATGTTCAGGATACCATCACCGGGTTCCTTCGTTATAACCATCCACACGGCTCACAGTTCTGCCCATTGGCTGCTCTGACCATCCCCCTCATCAAACCAGATTGTCTCAGTAGAAGGATGGTATGCTATTGCTCTCCACTTGCTCGGATTGCCCTTGCTGGATCCATCTGTGTACCAAGCATCTT
>NW_011213264.1:0-1060 GCF_000146605.3 Meleagris gallopavo
CGGCTCCGCGCCTCCATTGGCTCAGACGGGGTCATGGCCCTATGGGGCGCCCGCGGCCCCGCCCACTGCCGTAAGCCACGCCCATTCCTTCACAGTCCACGCCTCACCGGTCAGTATTCGTCCTATGGCCCCGCCCACTGCCGTAAGCCACGCCCCTTCCTTCACAGACCACGCCTCACCGGTCACTGCTCATCACATGGCCCCGCCCACTGCCGTAAGCCACGCCCCTTCATTCACAGACCACGCCTCGCCGATCAGTATTCATCGCATGGCCCCACCCACTGCTGTAAGCCACGCCCCTTCCTTCACAGACCACGCCTCGCAGATCAGTATTCATCGTATGGCCCCGCCCACTGCCGTAAGCCACGCCCATTCCTTCACAGATCACGCCTCACCGGTCAGTATTCGTCGTATGGCCCCGCCCACTGCCGTAAGCCACGCCCCTTCCATCACAGACCACGCCTCACCGATCAGTATTCGTCGTATGGCCCCGCCCACTGCCGTAAGCCACGCCCCCTCGTTCACAGACCACGCTCATTCGTTAAAACCACCCGTGTGCCCCGTCCACCAACCGAAACCACGCCCCCTTCTCCACAGACCACGCCCACTCCTTTAAACCACCACCGTTTGGCCCCTCCCCCTGCTATAAGCCACGCCCGCAGCCTCACAGACCACGCCCATAAATCAAAACAACCCGATATGCCCCGCCCATCGCCCTAAGCCACTCCCCTCCTTCGCAGACCACGCCCCCAGTTAAAACCAATCGATTGGCCCCGCCCACCTGCATAGGCCACGCCCCGCCTTACAAAACTCCCCGTGTGGCCCCGCCCACCGCCATAAGCCACGCCCCCGCTCATAGGCCATGCCCCGTCAAAGTTCCCTGTGGCCCCGCCCACAGCCCTAAGCCACGCCCTTCCTCCGTAGACCACGCCCATTCATCAAACCAACCCCACGTTGCCCCGCCCACCGCTGTAAGCCACGCCCCATCCACAACAGTTCCGTCAATCACCGTAAGCCACGCCCCCTTACTGGAGGCCACGCCCCCCTACCCCTAGGCCCG
>NW_011213265.1:0-606 GCF_000146605.3 Meleagris gallopavo
AGCCGCTTCCCCGCCCACTTCCGCCGGAAGCCCCGCCCCTTCCGCCCACCGTGGCCTCCCCGCAGGCTCCGCACCGCACCACGTGCTGCGCCCCTTTCCCCTCCACACCAATGGCGGCGCCGCACACCCGACACGTGACCGCCGCAGGCCCCGCCCCTCCTTCGGGGCTGACCAATGGCGAGTAAGGAGGCGGGGCTTCCGTCGGGGAAGGGCCTATGGGCAAAGAAAAAGGCAGGGTTGAAAAGAGGCCACGCCCTCATCTGTTTGGCTCCGCCCCTTCATACATAAAAGTTTCTCGGCCCCCGCCCCCTAGTCCAGGCCACGCCCACATCGCCATGAAGCTCCTCCCCCTCCTTTAGCACCGCCCCCTTCCATTCATCCCAGCCGCAATTGTCCCATTGAGCCCCATAGAGCCCCATAGAGCCCCATAGGCATCCCATAGGGACCCCATAGAGACCCATAGAGACCAATAAGGACCCCATAGAGACCCCATAGAGACCCATAGGGACCCCATAGAGCCCCATAGAGACCAATAGGGACCCCATAGAGCCCCATAGAGACCAATAAGGACCCCATAGAGACCCATAGAGCCCCATAGGGACCCCA
>NW_011213266.1:0-574 GCF_000146605.3 Meleagris gallopavo
CCCCATAGAGACCCCATAGAGACCCCATAGAGACCCACAGGGACCCATAGAACCCCATAGCGACCCATAGAGACCCATAAAGACCCCATAGAACCCCATAGAGACCCATAGAGACCCCATAGCGACCCATAGGAACCCCATAGAGACCCATAGAGACCCATAGGGACCCATAGAGACCCCATAGAGACCCATAGAGACCCATAGAACCCCATACAGACCCCATAGAGACCCATAGGGACCCACAGGGACCCATAGAACCCCATAGAGACCCATAGGAACCCCATAGAGACCCATAGGAACCCCATAGAGACCCACAGGGACCCCATAGAGACCCATAGAGACCCCACAGGGACCCATAGAACTCCATAGCAGCCCCATAGAGGCCCCATAGAGACCCCATAGAGACCCATAGAGACCCACAGGGACCCATAGAGACCCCATAGAGACCCACAGGGACCCATAGAACCCCATAGCAGCCCCATAGAGACCCACAGGGACCCATAGAACCCCATAGAAACCCATAGAAACCCATAGAGCCCCATAGAGACCCCATAGAGCCCCATAGAGACCCATA
>NW_011213267.1:0-432 GCF_000146605.3 Meleagris gallopavo
AATTATAGGATTACCAAGGTTAGGAAAAGACCTCCGAGATTAAATCTTTTGAACTGACTGCTAGTTGCAGTGAATAAAACTGCATTCATTTGTCAAATTCTAGAGATGTATTGTGAGCATGAAGAGATCAGCTCTATTCTCTCAACTGAGCCAAGCTGTCTGCTCAGGTACGTTTTTTTTCAACAATTTACTTTAAATAAAATCTACATACTATTGTAGGCTTGTGTTTAAAAGCCAAGTCAAGAGTATAAATCAGTTAAGAGCGTTTAAATCATCAGAGGACACACTTTTTCTTACACAACATATGCTTACTTTGTCTTCTAAATCCTACTTACTGGGGCATTTACAGACTGTTCGCAGTACATATATATATATATATATATAACATACCTATATAACAATATATAGTGTTTTTAAAGTAACAGGTGTTTT
>NW_011213268.1:0-1370 GCF_000146605.3 Meleagris gallopavo
CTTTCCTTTAAACACCCAGCTCAGCTCTGGCAGTCGAGGTGCCAGAAGGAGCCGCGTTTCAGTGCCGATCACTTGGGAAGCAGCCCGAACCCCCTCACGTGCGGCTGAGATCTCCTCCTCAGTTGCAGGGCAGCCCTCTTCCGACCCCCCGCGGGCTCGACTCCAGAATCCCAGGGGTCGCCTCGGGTCTCTCCTGCCACAGACTCCAAATGGACCCTTTCTCTCCAGCAGCAGCGCGGAGGATGTTCTTCACATCCCGTCCCACCCGGACCGGCCCTCGTCAGAGGCTGACGAACACTAATAGAGACTTCATCACCCTCCTCTCCGCGTCTCTTGGTTCTCCTTGTGCCCTTCTTGATGATGGTGGCTCTGAGGAGGTCCCCTCGCCTGCATCTCCCTCTACTCCCTCCTTGCTTCTTCTTTTTCAGTTCCAGACGTGAGGACACCTGTTTTCATTTCTTGCCTTCCACGGGGGCAACTGACATTCCTTCTGGTCTCTCCTGTGACCGACCAGATTTGACCTGGAGATTTCCCCCTTTGCTTGAACCTCAGCCCTGACTCAAACACTGGCTTGGTTTCTCAGGATCCCACTGGTATTCAAGAGCGAAATCCCACGGCATTGCAGGTCCCCGTGCCTCTAAGACTTTTCCTACACCTCTCCATATTCCCACCAGTCAGCACTCTCTGGTTTTGGAGATTTCTTCCCGATAACGAGAATGCAGAGGAGTAAATTCAGGGAGGTTGGCGACACGCACACAAGTGTGAGCACCAGCACGGCCACTGCCTCGGCACTGGAAAAGCAAACTGTGTGGCAAACCGAGAAGAAAGCCTGGAAACCGGTTTGAGCATCACAATGCTTGCGAAATTAACCATCCCACCTGGGAGGAGGGCCTCAAAATTCCAATCACACAGCACTGCATACAAGCACCAGGCGGTGTCTCCATCAGCGCCCTTACTTGGTCATAAACAAACACAATTCCACCACGAGAAATCGCGACATAGGCCGGTAAGTCACGACGAACACCATGGCTTTTCATCCCTTACACAGCGCTCCTCCAGCAAGGAGCTGATTGATCGATAGCTGGTGGCTGCTAAAAAGGAAAGAGAAAACAAACGAAAGGCTCTGCAGAGTTGGGCAGGTGCCCAGCCTGCAGTCCAATCTACGAAGGTCACAGCAGCAACGCTTCTGCAGTCTCTGGCTTAAAGAAATCCCTTTTTTTTTCCCTGCTAATGGTAGAAGCTTCAGAAAGCCCGCATTCTCCACCAAACAACAGGCACGGATTTGTCTAGAGCAATCCATGGCCGTGGCGGGGCGGCAGCGGGCCTGCGGGCACCTGGACCCCAGAAATGGGGAAGGAAAAAGGGAAAGG
>NW_011213268.1:3319-4428 GCF_000146605.3 Meleagris gallopavo
CTCCCCCTCCGCACCCCACCTGGGCTGAGCTCCGCTGCCACCTCCTCCGGGCTGCGCGCGTCTGGGACCCAGGGCTCCTCCCCTCCTTCCAGCAGGGCGATCACCGCGGGCTTGGGGACGGGAAGCGGAGCTGAATCGACACGAGGAGCGGAGCTGAGAGCGCCGCCACCATTGCGGCACAGCCGCCCGTCCGCCGGCTCCCTTCGGGGCCCCTTCCCTCCCCGCCGCCGCACCGCAGGTGGGGCCCGAATGGCGGCGGCCAACGCGGGCCGCCTTTCGTTGGCGCCCAGCGAGCCTCCGCACAGCTCCGAAAGCGCCGCAGGGACGCTTCTCAGGCGTTCCCTTCCGGACAGCACAGGAAGTTCCGCACCAATGTGCACAAGAACTTCATCACGGTGAGGTGACGGAGCACTGGAACAGGCTGCCCAGGGGGTTGTGCGGTCTCCTTCTCTGAGATATTCCAGTCTCGCCTGGACGCCTACCTGTGCGACCTGGTGTGGGGAACCTGCTTTGGCAGGGGGGTTGGTCTCGATGATCTCTAGAGCTCCCTTCCAACCCCTACAATTCTGTGATTCTGGGATTCTGTGTCCTACGCCCTGCGTGCAGAGGCTCCTTCCGCACAGCCCACCGAAGGAGCAGCAGCAGCAAAGCCCTCACCCAGCGAGGCCACGCACTGGTACGTCTCCAGCATCACGGCCCGGTACAGCGCTCGCTGCGCAGGGTCCAGCAGCGCCCACTCCTCCCTGCTGAAATATACGGCTACCTCTGCAAAGCTCACGGGCTCCTGCAAGGAAAATCCTCCCTGGTGGGAACAGCCGGGGCCGGGGGAGCGGCTCAGCCAGGAGAGAAACTCCAGGCCCGGCCGCGGCTCCGTCCCGGCGCACAGACGCCGGATGGGGGCACCTCCCCCTCCCCTTCCCCCTCCCCCTCCCCTGCATTCGCATCCCTCGCCCCCTCCCAGCCGCTCCCCAGGCTCCCACCTCAGACGGATGCGCTGCGGCCATTTCCTGCCCTCCTGCGGGCTGCGCTGATCGCAGGTGAAAGGCGGAGGTGCGGCTGCAGCCTGCGGGGACACAGAAACGGCAGGAGAGCCTTTCACCTGCCCCGCA
>NW_011213269.1:0-531 GCF_000146605.3 Meleagris gallopavo
CCCACAGGGACCCCATAGGGACCCCACAGGGACCCCATAGAGCCCATAGAATACATAGGGAACATAGGAACCCCAGAGGGACCCCATAGGGAACACAGGGACCCCATAGGGACCCCATAGAACCCATAGGGAACACAGGGACCCCATAGGGACCCCCAAAGGGACTCCCATAGAACCCATAGAAAACATAGGGACCCCATAGGAACCCCATAGACCCCCCCAGAGAGCCCATAGGGACCCCACAGACCCCATAGATCTCATAGAGCCCACAGGGACTATAGGGACCCCATAGAGCCCAGAGGGACCCCACAAGGACCCCATAGAGCCCAGAGGGACCCCACAGAGCCCATAAGGACGCCATAGGGACCCCATAGATCTCATAGAGTCCACAGACCCCATAGGGACCCCACAGACCCCATAGATCCCACAAGGACCTCATGGATCCCACAAGGACCCCACAGGGACCCCATAGGGACCCCCAATCCCACACAGAGCCCCTACGGACCCCACAGCCCCCCTCAGAGCCCCCCA
>NW_011213270.1:0-388 GCF_000146605.3 Meleagris gallopavo
GGAGGGGGGATGCCAGGCCTTCCCGATGTCTCTTCAGGCTCTTCCTTGGGCGTGCCGCGATTTGTTCTCTGGTTTGATCGACCTCGTGCAGGACGTTCTTGCAATATACGTGACAAAATAGACTTACCTATACCTGGATATCTTGAGCACGCAAGGTTATCTAGAAAATAACTGATGCAAACTATCAGACCCCCCCCCCCCCAATTAAAAGTAGAAAGACTCCCCAACAACGGCTGTGGCAGCGGAGACCATGAAATAAAGAAGAAAATCGGATCTAATTCTAATGCAGAAACAAATTTTGACTCCTGCATCCATCACAGCTCTGCACGGCCCTCAGAACCAACCTCAGAGCCTTCCCACTTCGTTGCGGGTTTTATTTCCCCCCCCG
>NW_011213271.1:0-514 GCF_000146605.3 Meleagris gallopavo
GGACTAGGCCGCACGGCAAGCGCCGTGCAGCGCGGGTGTCGGGTTCGGAGGCTGCGGGTGGCCGACAGGCTGCGGTAGGGGACGCGGCGGCTGTGCTGCGGTCCGAATTGGACCGGCTGCGCTGCTACTGCAGCGCTATGGAGAAGTGCTTGGCGGGCGGGAGAATGAGCAAGCCTTGGGATGGGAGTGGAAAAGAGGCGGCGGCCAGTCGGTCTGCCTCTGTCGCTGCTTGCTGCTGCCATGTCCCGCTGGGAATGGAGGACGGAGGAGCACTGGGTCAGTCCGATTGCGGCTCCTGGTTGGATTTTTACTAAGGGAGGAGGAAAGCGGAGCACAGAGAGCGGATGAGGGAAGGAGGAATAGGAGAGGGTAAGTGGGATGGCGGGATGAGCAGAGTGAGAGATGGGGGCTAGGGGTAATGTCAGCAGCCTGTGTGGGGAGAGCAGCAGAAAGAGAATGGTGGGAGGAGGAGGAAGGTCTGGTCACAGAGGGGAGGGGATATAAAATCGTGAAC
>NW_011213272.1:0-775 GCF_000146605.3 Meleagris gallopavo
AACAGGCAGGCAGATGGTGCTGCAGTGCCAGTGCCCTGTTCTCTCCTCCCCTTAGCAACAATAGTGAAGAATAGGGGAGTGTGGGGCAGTGGCAAAAGCAGTGCAACTCTCTCCCAGAAAGGCACCAGGGTGATATTCAACAGACAGTGGTGGACCCCCTGCTCTGCCATTGCAGAGCAAGACAATTTGAGAGAGGAGGAGGAGTGGAAACAGGTACCGGCTTGGCAGAGTGGGCATCCCCCATCCCGACCATCCTCGGTTCCCCGGCTGCCTCTGCACAATAGATTAGAGGCCCTGGAACTCGAGGGAGAGGTGAGTGAGGGTGTGGAGGGAGGTCCACCCATGAGGTTGCCTCAGGTGAAGCGGTCAACCCCACACCTCAAGACTGCCTCCACCTGGAAGGACAGAAGGGTGGTTGTCATAGGTGACGCCATGCTGAGAGGAAAGAAGGGCCCTATACGTCAGCCTGACCCTACCCGTAGGGAGGTGTGCTGCCTCCCTGGGGCACGGGTCAGGGACATTTCTAGGAAACTTCCTGGACTGATTCGCCCTTCTGATTATTACCCGTTATTGATAGTTCAGGCTGGCAGTGATGAAGTCGCTGAGAAAAGCCTGAGGACTATCAAGAAAGACTTCAGGGGACTGGGGTGGGTAGTTGATGGAGAAGGCGTGCAGGTGGTTTTTTCTTCTATACCTTCAGTGACGGGGAAGGATACTGAGAGGATCCAAAAAACCCACCTCATAAATAAATGGCTTAGAAGTTGGTGCAAACACA
>NW_011213273.1:0-765 GCF_000146605.3 Meleagris gallopavo
GCAGGAGGTGAATGGCTGCAGGCAGCGTGGGGGCAGCAGCTGGAACCCCCCGCTTGTGGCTGTGAGTTGAGACGTGGCCACCCGCCATGGCCAGGCTGGGAGGTCAGAGGGGGTTTGGGGTGGGGGGCTCAGAGGGGCTGGGGACCCCCGGCTCAGCCCAGACACAGCCCAGACACAGCCCAGATAGCCCCCAGTGGCTGCACGCCCCCCCCCAGGGACCCCACAACACAGCACACGTGCTGCAGCCAACACAAGGTGCACCCCAGCACCCACAGCACTGTCCCCCCCTCCCCCCCCGTGCCCCCAGGCAGCGCACACCCCTCACCCATCCCCCGTGTGCCCCCCCCCTGCTCACTGCACCCATCCCCTCCCTCCCGAGTTTCCACACCAGTACAACTCAATGCCGGACCCCCCAACACCCCCCATCCTCTCCTGCCTCCCTCTCTCCTCCTATCCATCCCTCCACCCTCCGCATCCCTCTACCTGTCATCCCCTCCTGCATCCCTCCATCCCTCCCTCCATCCTCTCCTCCATCCCCAAATCCCTTTTCCTACCAACCCCTACATCCCTCCATCTCCACCTGAGTCCCCCCCACATCCCCCATCCTTTCCATCCCTATATCCACTTCTCCATCCCTCCATCCTCCACATCCCTGTATCTGTCATCCCCTCCTCCATCCCTCCATCCCCCCTTTTCCACCCCTACATCCCTTTTTCCACCCTCTCCCTCCCTCCTTCCCTGCACCCCCCGTCCCCTCCTGCATCC
>NW_011213274.1:0-566 GCF_000146605.3 Meleagris gallopavo
TCTGAGGGTCCCAGCCCACCCAGCACCCAACAGCCCCCAACCCTGAGGGTCCCAGCCCACCCAGCACCCAACAATCCCCAACCCTCAGGGTCCCAGCCCACCCAGCACCCAACAGCCCCCAACTCTGAGGCTCCCAGCCCACCCAGCACCCAACAGCCCCCAACCTGGCACCTCAGCACCCCCACAGCCCACCCTGAGGGTCCTAGCCCACCCAGCACCCAACGGCCCCCAACCCTCAGGGTCCCAGCCCACCCAGCACCCAACAGCCCCCAACCCTGGCACCTCAGCACCCCCACAGCCCACCCTGAGGCTCCCAGCCCACCCAGCACCCCAACAGCCCCCAACCCTGAGGGTCCCAGCCCACCCAACAACCCAGGCATCCCAACCTTCCCCCAGGATCCCTAAAACCTGACACCTCAGCACCCCAAACACCCTGGCACCCAGAAAGCCCAGCGCCCCAGCACCTCTGCACCCCATCTGAGGGTCCCAGCCCACCCAGCGCCCCCAAAACCTGGCACCCCAGCACCTACGTACCCTGGCACCCAGAAAACCCAGCACCCCAGAAT
>NW_011213275.1:0-657 GCF_000146605.3 Meleagris gallopavo
CGCGGCGGGCGAACGTGGAGGGGAAAGGTGGAATGCTCACGGAGCTTTGCGTTTGCCGCCGTTCTTTGTCCCGCTGCGAAGAGAGAAATGCGTGGAAATTACTTTATTTCGAGTCTGGAAACACAGCGGTATCTCTATGGTTTTCCCGCACTCCCTGTAACACCGAGGGGCAGATTATTCGTTAACTCCGTAACGTTCGCACCGTGACACTTGCAATGACCCTCGGAAGAGCTTTTTCTCTGCTCCCGTTCTCCGACGGCTGCCGCACTTCCAGAGCCGGGGGCACCAACATCGCCGCCCGAGGTCAGGGCTGCGGAGCGCGGCCGCAAACAGAGGCGGGGAGGGGGGCGAGTGGGGAAGACACTCAGCTTGGACCCGCTCTGCGCCGAGCGGAGGAGAGTCAGGGAGGGTAAGCGGGGTATGCCCTGGGAAAGAAAGAAGGAAAAAAAGAAAGAAAGGAAGGAGGAGAAGGAAAGGAGGAAGAAAGAGAGAAAGTGAGAAAAAAGGGCGTCTTAGCATCGGTGTGCTAATCGAAAACCAACGTTATGTCAAGCATACACCGAAACCATTCTCCTCTAAGAGCAAACATATTTCCGTGAGCGGCGCGTACCGCACGCGCAGACAACCCACGCTCGTTGCTTTGCACGGACGGGAACG
>NW_011213276.1:0-564 GCF_000146605.3 Meleagris gallopavo
GGAAGGAAGGAAGGAAGGAAGGAAGGAAGGAAGGAAGGAAGGAAGGAAGGAAGGAAGGAAGAAAGAAAGAAAGAAAGAAAGAAAGAAAGAAAGAAAGAAAGAAAGAAAGAAAGATGAACGAACGAAAGACAAAGAAAGAGGCAAAAAGAGAGAAAGGGGAGAGGAAAAAGGAAGAAAGTAAAGAAGGAAGGAAGGAAAGAAAGAAGAAAAAAAGGAAGGAGGGAAAGGAAGGAAGAAAGAACGAAAAAAAGAAGAATGAAAGGCAGGAAGAAAGGACACGTACAGAGAAGATGAAGACGTCCGCACGGCCGATGCCCCCCGCAGGCAGCGCAGAACGAAGCGGCGCTCCGGGCCGGGCCGGCAGCGAACAGCCGCGGCCACCGGGGTCTCTTCCGCTTGAGAGAATCCGAAATGTTCGGAGCCGGGGCACAAAGGGCATTGTCCTTTGAAAGGGAACGATTACATATGGCCCATACATATCGGATATTGTCTCGCCGCGTAATGAGGGGCTCACGATCATTAGATTGGCCTTTGTTCGGCGCGGCCGGCTCCCCGCCATACGCC
>NW_011213277.1:0-449 GCF_000146605.3 Meleagris gallopavo
AGACCGGGCCGCCCGAGGGGCACGCAGCGACGGGAACGAAGCGAAGGGAGCGCCGCAAGCGCTCCGTAGCCGCCATCGCCTCGTAGTGCGGCCCGGCACGGTGCAGCCATGTCGGGGATCCTGGGGAAGCTGTTCGGGGCCGGCGCCGGCGGGAAGGGCGCAGGAAAGGGGCCGTCTCCTCAGGAGGCCATCCAGCGGCTGCGGGATACGGAGGAGATGCTGAGCAAGAAGCAGGAGTTCCTGGAAAAGAAGATCGAGCAGGAGCTGGCGGCGGCTCGCAAGCACGGCACCAAGAACAAGCGCGGTGAGGGCGGGCGGTGCGGGGCTCCGGGCGGAGCCTCAGCTCTCGTCCTGCATTGAGCCGCGGGGCGGCCGTGCTGGTGGGAGGGAGAACTTATCGGAAAGAGCAGCGATGCGGTGGCACGGCTGCCCGGGGTGGGGCAGCCACC
>NW_011213278.1:0-672 GCF_000146605.3 Meleagris gallopavo
AATGGGGTTGTGGGGCACGAGGAAACCTCCAGCCCCATAAGTGAACTCTCTGCCCCGTAAGTGAAACCTCTGACCCGTAAGTGATGTCTCCAGCCCCATAAGTGAACCCTCTGCCCCATAAGTGAAACCTCTGACCCGTAAGTGATGCCTCCAGCCCCATACGTGAACCCTCTGCCCCATAAGTGAAACCTCTGACCCGTAAGTGATGCCTCCAGCCCCATACGTGAACCCTCTGCCCCATAAGTGAAACCTCTGACCCGTAAGTGATGCCTCCAGCCCCAGTAAGTGAACCCTCAGCCCCATAAGTGACCCCCAGCCCCATAAGTGGCCCTTGGCCCTATAAGTGAACCCTCTGTCCCAAAAGTGATGCCTCCAGCCCCGTAAGTGAAGCCTCAGCCCCATAAGTGACTCTTGGCCCTATAAATGAATCCTCTGCCCCATAAGTGACATCTCTGCCCCATAAGTGACCCTCGGCCCCATAAGTGAACCTCCTGCCCCATAAGTGACCCCCCTGCCCCATAAGTGACCACTCCAGACCCATAAGTGACTCTTGGCCCCATAAGCGACATCTCTACCCCACAAGTAACCTCTCAGCCCCATAAGTGACCACTTCAGCCCCACAAGTGACCCTCGGCCCCATAAGTGCCCATGTCCCCCCAGACTGCCCCACAC
>NW_011213279.1:0-492 GCF_000146605.3 Meleagris gallopavo
AAAGGGGTATTTTTGTGTAAAAACAGGTATTGGTGGGAGAAAAAGGGGTATTTTTGTGTAAAAACAGGTATTTGTGGGAGAAAAAGGGGTATTTTTGTGTAAAAACAGGTATTACCTGGAAGAAAAATGGTTATTTTCGTGTTAAAAACAGGTATTTTGTGGAAAAAAGCCTTATTATTGTGTAAAAACAGTTATTTGTGGGAGATAAAAAGGGGTATTTTCGTGTAAAAACAGGTATTGGTGGGAGAAAAAGGGGTATTTTTGTGTAAAAACTGGTATTGTTGTGAGAAAAAGGGGTATTTTCGTGTAAAAACAGGTATTTGTGTGTGAAAAAGGGGTATGTTCGCTGAAAACAGGTATTTGTGTGAGAAAAAGGGGTATTTTTGTGTAAAAACAGGTATTGGTGGGAGGAAAATGGGGTACATTCGTGTAAAAAGAGGTATTTCTTGGAGAAAAAGGGGTATTTTCTTGTAAAAACAGGTATTTGTGGGA
>NW_011213280.1:0-657 GCF_000146605.3 Meleagris gallopavo
ATAAAGACTCTTTGCTTCTTCTTTCCTATTTTTTTTTTTATCACCCTCCTTCCCTTCCCCATTATTCTAATTCATAATAGTGTCCGTCCTCACCTTCTCCATCTCCCTGATGCAGATTTGTAATAAACTGGTCAGACCAACATTTGAACTGTTGTTTCTTAATCTCATGCTGGGTATACAGATATTAAAGAACCTCCTCTTCCTCCTATAAATTGGAGCGAGACGTTTATTTCACAGAATCACAGAATTGTAGGGGTTGGAAGGGACCTCTAGAGATCATTGAGACCAACCCCCCCTGCCAAAGCAGGTTCCCTACACCAGGTTGCACAGGTAGGCATCCAGGCAAGACTTGAATATCTCCAGAGAAGGGGACTCCACAACCTCCCTGGGCAGCCTGTTCCAGTGCTCCGTCACCCTCACCGTAAAGAAGTTCTTGCGCACATTCGTGCAAAACGTTCTATGCTGCAGCTTATGTCCGTTTCCCCTTGTCCTGACTCCACGTACCACTGAAAAGAGACTGGCCTCACCACTATGGCCGCCACACCTCAGATATTTATAAACCTGGATCAGATCCCCTCTCAGTTGTCTTTTCTCAAGGCTAAACAGACCCAGTTCACTTAGCCTTTCTTCATAGGGGAGATGCTCCAGGCCCTTCAC
>NW_011213281.1:0-798 GCF_000146605.3 Meleagris gallopavo
GAAAGGGAGGTTTGGGGTAAAAAAGGGGCAGATTTAGGGCCATTCTGCCCCAAAATGGGCAACTTCGGGGTCCAAAAATGTCCGTTTTGGGGCCAGAAAGGATCATTTTGGGGCAAAAAGGGGGGATTTAGAGGCCTGAACATCGATTCGGGCCAAAAGGGCCGAATTTGGAGCTGCTTGGGGGCGAGAAGGGGCAATTTAGGGTCCAGAAATATCCATTTTGGGGGCAAAAAGACCAAATTTGGGGTCAGAAAGGACCATTTTGGGGCAAAACCGGGCGAAATCGGGGGCGAGAAGGGGCAATTTAGGGTCCATAAACGCCCACTTTGGGCCAAAGGGGTGAATTTGGGGCCATTTTAGGGCAAAAAGGGACGATTCAGGGATCAAATCCCTTTTTGGAGCAAGGAAGGCCAACTTCGGGGCCATAAAGGATCAACTTAGGGGCCAGGAATGGCCGTTTTGGGGCAAAAAGCAGCAGATTTGGGGCCAGGAATGGCCGTTTTGGGGCAAAAAGCAGCAGATTTGGGGCCAGGAATGACCGTTTTGGGGCGACCCTGGCAATTTTGGGGCAAAAAAAGCCGATTTTAGGTCTAGAAATGCCAACGTGGACCCTTTTTGTGGCCGTTTTTGGGGGCATTTCAGGCCCGCTTTTGGGGAATTTATGGTGTCTTTTTTGGGCCCATTTTTGGGGGGTTTGGGCCATTTTGGGGCCCATTTTGGGGTGTTTTGGGGCCACTTTTTGGGCTGTTTGGGGCCATTTTTGGGTGTTTTAGGCCCATTTTGGGCCATTTTGTGGTG
>NW_011213282.1:0-400 GCF_000146605.3 Meleagris gallopavo
GTGGGGCAATGTGGGGCTGTGTGGGGTCTGTATGGAGCTGAGTGGGGTCTGTATGGGGCTGTGTGGGGTCTGTATGGGGCTGTGTGGGGTCTGTATGGGGCAGAGTGGGGCAATGTGGGGCTGTGTGCCCAAGCTGCTCACAGAGCAGCGTTCTGTGGATGCAGCCCTACGGATGCTCTCCCCCCACACACCCCCAGGCAGACCCCTCTCCTTCCCCCCCCCAGAGCACAGAGCCCCCCCCAGACGGACGGACATCCCCGCAGGACAGCCACTCTCCTCCAGGCGCTGCGCTCAGCAGCAGCTCCTCCATCTCCAGCCTCAACTCCTCCACGGTGCGACGCATTTTGGGTGCGGGTCCGCGGGGATGCCGGGCGTTCCGTACCCCCTCCCTGACCCCCCT
>NW_011213283.1:0-459 GCF_000146605.3 Meleagris gallopavo
ACCTCCGCTCCGGCACCGCGCGGATTGCGCGCCCCCCCGGCTCCCGTCCTCCTCCTGCCCCGGTGGCACGGAGGAACGGGGCAACTTTGCTCCACCGGAGGAGTTACCGAGCGGAACCCCGGAGCCAAGCGCCGTTGGTTGGGAACGGGGGGATTAGCGCCGTTTCGCGGAGGGGCACGGCCGGTGATGCGCCCCGCACCGGTATCCCTGCGCCGCGGGAGCCGCGGCGGCGATGGGGGCGGGGCCTCGGGGGGGTGTGGGCGTGGCGGCGCGCAGCCATTGGCCGGCGAGAGGCAGGACGCTCCGGCACGCCGCCGCCTCTGATTGGGCGCCCGGTGGGAAAGGTTAAACCAAAAAATTTTTTACAGCCACGGTGCGTGTCTGCAGCTCTGAAATTAATTGCGGCCGGGGCGCTCCGTATAGCCGGCTCCTCTCCGACCCGCGGCGCGTCCTCCCCCC
>NW_011213284.1:0-653 GCF_000146605.3 Meleagris gallopavo
CGCTTCCGCCCGCAGGAAGGTACGTAGGGGGCGGGCACGGGGCGACGCGCCACCATCGCCCGCGGTAACGGCCGGCTGTCTTGCAGGCGTTCTCCTTGTTCGTCAAGGCGAAAGAGGTGCCGGCCGCCTGTCCGAGCGGCGGAGCGGCCGTATGGTGGAGGTGCTGCCGGCAGACGTTCCGCGAACGCCGTGGCATCCACCGGCACGTCGGTACGCAGCATGGAGGGGACGTCGAACGGCAGGCGACCGGGCCCGGGCCCGGGCCCGTCGTCGGGGCGGTGTCTGCTGAGCGGGTGGCAGGACGGGACTGCGGAGAGCTCTGCGAGGCGCTGCCCGACACCAGCGGCCTCCGCCGTGAGGAGCTGACCAGGTAAAGGCCGGGCACCTGCCGGTACCACCTTTCTTTAGGAGTGATGGCTCTCTGGAGGAGGCCACAAAACGATCAGAGGACTGAAGCACCTTCCCTACGAAGACAGGCTGAGGGAGCTGGGCTTGTTCAACCTGGAGAAAAGAAGGCTGCGGGGTGACCTCCCTGCAACCTTCAGTACCTAAAGGGAGCCTACAGACAGAAGGGGAGTCAGGTCTTGGAAAGGGGAGATAACAGCAGGACAAGGGGAATGGTTTGAAGTTGAGGGAGGGAAGATTTAGGTTGG
>NW_011213285.1:0-464 GCF_000146605.3 Meleagris gallopavo
CAGGTCTGGAGCCCCCAGTACAAGAAAGACAGAGAGCTGTTGGAGAGGGTATAGAGGAGAGCCATGATGATGATCAGGGAACTGGAGCACCTCCCCTACGAAGACAGGCTGAGGGAACTGGGCTTGTTCAGCTTGGAGAAAAGAAGGCTGCGGGGTGACCTCATTGCAGCCTATAAACAGGAGGGGAATCAACTCTTTGAAAAGGTAGATAACAGCAGGACAAGGGGAAATGTTTTTAAGCTGAGGGGGGGAAAGATTTAGGTTGGATGTCAGGGGGAAATTCTTTAGAGAGAGAGTAGTGATGTGCTGGAACAGGCTGCCCAGAGAGGTTGTGGGTGCCCCATCCCTAGAGGTGTTCAAGGCCGAATTGGATGGGGCCCTGGGCAGCCTGGTCTAGTATTAAATGTGGAGGTTGGTTGCATGTGGCAGGGGGGTTGGAGATTCATGATCCTTGAGGTCCCTTC
>NW_011213286.1:0-420 GCF_000146605.3 Meleagris gallopavo
GGGGGAGGGGACTGAAAGATTCCTCCGCTCCCACCGGATCGGACCCGACCCGCTCGGGCTGCTCGCTCTGAAATCCCCCCTTCCTTCCTCCCCGCCCCGCGGGAGGCTGAGCGGCGGTGCTCGGACCCCGCGGCGGTCCCACAGCCGGAAGGCGGCACGGGGCTGCGGGGGGTTGTAGCACCGACACCCCTGGTGACAGCCGTGCTCTCTGAGATGCGGGTGTCCCCCGCGCGGGCTCCGATTGCCCGAGCAGCGCCCGCCCGGGACCCCCACCCCGCTTCCCATCTACTCTCCGTCGGTTCTCCGCGCTCTGCCCGACGGGACCCCCGGTGCCGACGCACGCCCTGAGTGCACCCGCTCCCTCCCGTCCCGGTTCGGCTGGGGGGATAAGGCGGTCCTACGGTTGCCCCCCTCCCCGCT
>NW_011213287.1:0-673 GCF_000146605.3 Meleagris gallopavo
TGTGCTGCCATTCAGTGAGACCTGGACAGGCTGGAGAGCTGGGCAGTAAGAAACCAGATGAGGTTTAACAAAAGTAAGTGTAGAGTCTTGCGTCTAAGGAGGAATAATTGCATGCACCACTACAGGTTGGGGTATTACCTGCTGGAGAGGAGTTCTGTGGAGAGTGACCTGGGTGTCCTGGTGGACGACAGGTTGGCCATGAGCCAGTAGTGTGCCCTTGTGGCCAAAAAGGCCAATGGCATTCTGGGGTGCATTAAGAAGAGCGTGGCCAGCAGGTTGAGGGAGGTGATCCTCCCCCTCTACTCTGCCCTAGTAAGGTCTCATCTGGAGTACTGTGTCCAGTTCTGGGCTCCCCAGTACAAAAAAGACAGGAATCTCTTGGAAAGAGTCCAGTGGAGGGTCACAAAGATGGTGAAGGGCCTGGAGCATCTCCTCTATTAAGAAAGGCTAAGTGAATTGGGTCTGTTTAGCCTTGAGAAAAGAAGACTGAGAGGGGACCTGATCCAGGTCTATAAATATCAAGGTGAGGGGAGCAGAGTGGTGAGGCCAGACTCTTTTGAGCAGTGTGTGGAGACAGGACAAGGGGAAATGGCCTGAAACTGGAGCATAGGAAGTTCCACACAAATGTGTGCAAGAACTTCTTTATGGTGAGGGTGATGGAGCACTGGAACTG
>NW_011213288.1:0-583 GCF_000146605.3 Meleagris gallopavo
CAGCCACGTCACGGGACCGCCATTGCCGGGAGCCCGGCCCAGGCCGTACCCGAGAAGCCGAGGTCGGCCAGCACCAGGTACTTGCGGTCGGCGGCGCTGCTGATCTGCGGGAAGTAGGCGTCCACCATGAAGAAGAAAATGCAAGCCAGGAAGGCGAGCACGCCGATGCCGATGCCGTAGCGGCAGGCGTCCTCGTTGTGGTTGAAGACGCAGTAGAGCTGCGAGGAGCGGGGCGAGTTGGTGTAGCCCTCCCCGACCAGGCAGGCGAACACGATCAGGGCGAACACCTGCGGGGCGGCAGCGGCGGCGTCAGGGGGCGGCCCCGGAGCAGAGGGGCCCCGTCGGGGGCTGCCCGAGCCCCGCACCGCCCCGGGCTCAGCTGAGTGCCCCGTGACTATGGCCGGGCATGGGGGGAAGGCCGCGGGAAGGGAGGGGAAGGCCGCGGGAAGGGAGGGGAAGCACAGCCGGGCCGGACCGGGCCTCGGAGACGGGAGGGAAAGGGAAAGAGAAAGGAAGGCCGGGTTCGGCCGCACGACGCAGCAGCGCAGGGCCGCACTCACCGCGCTGGCGATGCGCGCCAGGA
>NW_011213289.1:0-458 GCF_000146605.3 Meleagris gallopavo
GGCCACCATGCTCTCCCACTGGCGGCCATCTTGCGCTGCTGCTGACCCCATCTTCCAACCCGACGCCCCCACTTGCCACCAAACCCCCCCACTGCCCCCCTGACCCCCTCCTTACCCCCCTAGGTGGGCTCGGGTGAGGTTTGGAGCCCTGTTTGTCTGCCCGCCTTCAACCCCGACGGCTATTTTTACGCCTACGCCGCCGCTCTGGATGAGGATCGGTGCGGCTGCTCGGTGACTCTCATCCTCCTGCTGACCCAACGCGAGGCTTTTTACGCCGCCGCCGCCTGTCGAAGGAGGTTGGAAGCAGAGCTGAGGGCACAAGGATGGATGGAGGAATTCGGGGCGGCCATTAAAGGGGGGTACACCTCCTATGGGGCCTCCCAGCCCGGAGCCCCTGAGCTGCGCCATTTTCTCTATAAGCCCTTGGAGGGGGACGAGGAGGTGCTGCAGGTGCCACA
>NW_011213290.1:0-700 GCF_000146605.3 Meleagris gallopavo
CTGCATTCAGACAGGAAAAGAGTGGAAGGAATACCCTCTCTAATAAGGCATTTGCAAGTTCGAGGAGCGACAGCTGTAGTGCTCTCAGGGAGAGCGTTTCAGAAAGTGGGGAGAGATCCTTTAAGGACTGCGGAGAAAAAACCCCCCACTCGCAGGTAGTGCAGGACGCTGAATTCGCGCTTGTCGGCATCGGAATCGCACTCCTTCGCTCTCACGCGTAGAAAGCGCGATTCGCGCTGAACCGCTCCGGAGACTTTGCCGTAGCTGGCAGAGAAATCGCGTTTCTCCCCGAACTCCGCTTTCAGCCGTCAGCAGCGGTCTCGTGTTTCTCGCTTGCCGAGAACGGGCCACTTCAGCCGGCTGCTTTCCTCCGACGAGTGATCGGGTTCCTCTCCGCACATCGGAAAAGTGCGGTTTGCACTTCGCCTTGGCTAAATGCAGAATGCACTACGCCTACCTCTGAATACTATGTCTCTGCCTTTATTTCGAGCCACAATTCATGCTAGTCAGGTTTTCCTATGCTACACATCTGCATACAGACAGGAAAAGAGTGGATGGGAAAACCCTCTCTAATAAGGCATTTGCAAGTTCGAGGAGCGACAGCTGTAGTGCTCTCAGGGAGAGCGTTTCAGAAAGTGGGGAGAGATCCTTTCAGGACTGCGCAGAAAAAACCCCCCACTCGCAGGTAGTGCAGGACGCT
>NW_011213291.1:0-573 GCF_000146605.3 Meleagris gallopavo
ACACTGGTGGCCATGGGGGGGATGCAGGCAGGGATGGGGATGGGGGTCTCTGTGCCCCCCACGCATCGCTCCTCCGGTGGTGGCAATGAGCACGATGGCCCCGTGCTGCCTTCGTCAGAGCCACGTGTGTGCACGAGTGCGTGTGCAATGGGTGTGCACACTCAGCCTCTCCCTCCCCCCGCTCACCCCCCCCTTGGCCCCACAGTGCGGGGTTGGGGACGTTGGGCGCCCGGGGCAGCGGTTGGGATCGATCCCAATGTGCTGCCTTTGTCTTTTTCCACAGCCACGCTTCTCCAACACCCCATGGAGCCCTTTTGTGGCCCCCCCCCAGGACAATGCCCTTCCCACCTCTCCCTCCACACACCCCAAACACTGCAGACCTCACAGCCCTCCCCACAGCGAGACAAAGACCCCCATGACACAATGCTTCCCTCCCCCCCCAGTGCTGCAGGGTGGCAGAGAACCCCCTGGGAAAGGGATAAACCCCGTAAGTGCTGGGTTTGGGGCTGTGGGGCAGTGGGGTGCTATGAGAAGGAGCCCAGGGTGCGGGATGCGGGAGGTGGCTGCAGGATG
>NW_011213292.1:0-523 GCF_000146605.3 Meleagris gallopavo
CCCATTGTGACGTCACACACCCCATGTGACGTCACAACACCCAAGTGACATCACGCGCCCAAAATGACATCACACACCCCTAAAATGACATCACACACCCCATGTGACGTCACAACCCCAAAATGATGTCACACACACCCAATTGACGTCACTCACTTGGAATGAAGTCACACCTGCCATGTGACGTCACAAACTCAAAATGACCTCACACCCCTAAAATGTCGTCACACACCCCATGTGACATCAAACAACCATATGTGATGTAATACCCCCAAAATGACGTCACACACCCCATGTGACGTCACAACACCCAAGTGACATCACACACCCTAAATGACGTCACACACCTCAAAAATGACGTCACACACCCCATGTGACGTCACAACCCCCAAGTGACGTCACACGCCCAAAATGACGTCACACACCCCTAAAATGACGCCACACACCCCAAATGACGTCACACACCCCATGTGACATCACACACTCGTATAACTTCGTATAATGTATGCTATACGAAGTTATG
>NW_011213293.1:0-444 GCF_000146605.3 Meleagris gallopavo
CAGCGGGTTGGGGGGAGGGGGGGGGACACGGGGACAAGCAGGGAGACGGGAATGCGTGGGGACACGGGCAGGGACGTGGGTAGAAATGCAGGTGGAAATGCTGAGGGACGCGGGCATGGGAACGGGCAGGGCTGCGGGCCAAGGGCTGGGGCACAGGCAGAGCACGGCCAGAAGCAGGGATGCAGGGAGGGATGTGGGCACGGCGCTGAGCAGGGATCAGGGAAACACAGGGATGTGGACACGGCGAGGATTGGGGACACCTGACGCAGCCACGGAGGTGGCACTGCAGGGACCGACACACACACACACACACACACACACACACACACACACACACACACACGTGTACCCGGAGGCCCCACCGGGCCAGGAAAACACACACAGTGTGCAAACATCTGCACACACACCTGCACGCCGCCAGCCGTGCCCCATTTGGGTGCCAGC
>NW_011213294.1:0-658 GCF_000146605.3 Meleagris gallopavo
AATACCTGTTTTTACACGAAAATACCCCTTTTTCTCCCACAAATACCTGTTTTTACACGAAAATACCCTTTTTTCTCCCACAAATACCTGTTTTTACACGAAAATACCCCTTTTTCTCCCACAAATACCTGTTTTTACTCATTAATAAGGCTTTTTTCCACGAAATACCTGTTATTACATGAAAATACCCCTTTTTCTCCCACCAATACCTTTTTTTACACGAAAATGCCCCTTTTTCTCCCACAAATACCTGTTTTTAACACGAATATAACGCTTTTTCTCCCACAAATACCTGTTTTTACATGAAAATAACCCCTTCTTTTCCAACAAATACCCGTTTTTACAAGAAAATACCCTTTTTTCTCCCACAAATACCTGTTTTTACACGAAAATACCCCTTTTTCTAACACAAATACCTTGTTTTACACGATAATGCCCCTTTTTCTACCACAAATACCTGTTTTTACACAAAAATAGACCTTTTTTCTCACACAAATACCTGTTTTTACACAAATATACCCTTTTTTTCTCCCACAAATAACTGTTTTTACTCATTAATAAGGCTTTTTTCCACGAAATACCTCTTTTAACCGAAAATACCCCTTTTTCTCCCACAAATACCTGTTTTTACACGAAAATACCCCTTTTTCTAACACAA
>NW_011213296.1:0-402 GCF_000146605.3 Meleagris gallopavo
CGCTGCACACCATCCTACTCTCCTGAGCATTAGGCTGGCACAGGGATGCAGCTCTTTCTAGGCTCTCCCTATGTAGCCCAGTACCTGTGTGCCACATGGATCTGAAAGCATTCTGCCTTCTGTGACATGCCCATGCCGTCACAATGCCAGTTGCCAGTACCACCTGCCCATCATGCAACAATCCTACGGTCCTTTTGACTAAATATCTCTGCACGGACGTCCATGTCAAAAATGGAACATCTCTCCAGCTCTGCAGCAGAGGACACGAGCTTCCATGCGCTAGCCATGTTCTCCTCTCGGCTTCTGGCTCTCCAACACAAAGAAAGAGATGCAAAAGCAGTTGCATCACAAACCCTCCTTTCATCCTGTCTACTTCAACAGACAACCCAGACGGGCCCGCTC
>NW_011213297.1:0-599 GCF_000146605.3 Meleagris gallopavo
ATTTTGGGGGGGAAACTGCCGTTTCTGAGAGAAGATGTCCTATTTTTGGAGGGAAAACCGGTATTTCTGTGAGAAAATGTGATATTTCTGGGAGAAAACTGCAATTCCTGGCAGAAAATGTCACATTCTTGGGGGAGAATCCTTGTATTTCTGGTAGGAAACGTGTTTTGGGTGAGAAAACTGGTATTTCTGGAACAAAATGTAATATTTCAGGGAGAAAGCTGGTATTTCTGGGTGAAAATGTGATATTTCTGGGTAGAATATTGCAATTTCTGGGTGAAAATGGTGTATTTTGGGGGGAAAATCTCCACTTTCTTGGAGAAAATGACCTACTTTCGGAGGGAAAACTGGTATTTCTGGTAGGAAACGCTGAGTTTTTGGTGAGAAAACTGGCATTTCTGGTACAAAACGTCCTATTTCTGGCCGAAAACTGCAATTCCTGGCAGAAAATGTCCTGTTTCTGGTTGAAAAATGGTATTTGTGGGAGGAAACTGCAGTTCCTGGCAGAAAATGGCATATTTTTGGGAGAAAACTGGTATTTGTGGTGGAAAATGTCGTATTTTTGTGATAAAACTGTCACTTGTTGGAGAAAATACCAT
>NW_011213298.1:0-562 GCF_000146605.3 Meleagris gallopavo
CTGCCCCACACAGCCCCTGCCCCGCGGTGCCACCACCCCATCTTGTCCCCCCCATGCTCCCACACCCCAACGTTCTCCCCACAGTCCCTCCACCCCACTGTCCCCACTCCGTGTTCCCATCACACCCCAACAACCCCATCCTTTGGCCCCACAGGACCCCAGTGCCCCCCACCCCATGCTCCCATCAGACCCCAATGACCCAACCCTTCTCCCCGCCCCCCCGCTGCCCCCCGCCCACCTTTCCGAAGGGCATGAGGTAGTGCTCCAGGTGGGGGCCCTGCAGGCTCTCAGGCCGCTGGCTGTCGTCGGCCACCACGATGGTGACGGTGGGGTAGAAGCGGCGGATGCTGGCGATGAGCGCCCGCAGTTTGTCGTAGCGCAGGAACGTCTTCGTGGCGATGGTCACCAGCGCCGTCACGTTGTACCCTGTGGGGGGCCATCAGCGCCCGCCTGGGGGGGCTGGGGGTCCGGGGGTTTTTTGGGTCACTCACCGCCGTCCCCATCGCTGTCACCGGAGCCGTAGAGGCGGGGGTGGGCGGGTGGCGGATGCGGATGGCGAAGG
>NW_011213299.1:0-883 GCF_000146605.3 Meleagris gallopavo
CAGCCACCCGCTGGGCTCCATCAGTGCGCTGCCCCCCGCCTGCGGCCGGCCCCCAGCGGCCAGGCCCAGCCGGCCGCCCTCGCTCAGCGTCCTCTCGCCGCCATAGTCGATCAGCCCTTCTTCCATTGGGCCTCTTCTGGGGCCATCAACCGGATCGCCCCCCGGACCTGTCTGAGAGTGGGGAGAGAGGAGAGGTGTGAGTAACCCCTGCAAAATCCTGCGCCCCGTATCCCACCCCACAGCCTACCACCATCCCCCCGTCCATTCCAGCACAACTGCAGGTGCCCCTGCGCTCCTCCCGTCCCCACGTCCCAAAGGCCCACAAGGAGCTGTGCTCTCTGGGACTGCAGCTCAGCACCGCAGCGATGGGGCACTGAGCAAGAAGTGGGGCAGAAAGGAGAGAAGGGGGTCCAGAGCCCATCTCCCCAGTGGGTGCTTGACATGGGGGGGAAGGTGAGGTGGCATCTCTGCGGGTGAGGTGGGTGGAGGTCTCAGTGCCACAAGGGATGGGATGCAGAGCATTTTGTGGTTTGTCACTAATAGGAGAGCCCTGTGCGGGGCTGGGGGATGCCTTCATCCCTTTCTGGGGCTGCATACAAGCAGGGAGAGACGGAGCAACAGGCAGAGCAAAACCCCCGTGGAAGCAGAGAGGAGCATCTCGAGTCCTCCTTGCCTCAAACATCCCCCCGGGGGGAAAAGGACGGGCGAACCCAATTGGCAGCGCAGAGTAGCGACCCCGTCCACCCTCCCCACGGCCCCTCCGCAGCCGGCAGGGAAGGGATCCCCCCCCTACCCGCCCCCCCACGCAGGAACTCCCGCATGCGTGGCCTGGTCCCGGTTGGAGGCTTCCCCACGAGGGCCGTCCCTGCTGTTCATCCGACCG
>NW_011213300.1:0-495 GCF_000146605.3 Meleagris gallopavo
CCTCCTGCTCCTCTTCCCCCACACTGCCCTCCCCTGCACAGCCCTGCTCACCGGGTTGCTGGTCTGGATTTGGTTTCCATGGCCATTTCAGGCTCATTCTGCCAGCAACTCCTCATTAAGGAAGCCACTGCAATCAGGTGGTTTGGTGCTAGCACCTGCAGTGGGGTCAGGAGTCAGCAAAGCAGTGGAAAAGCTTTGGGCTAAGAGCAGGGGAGATTACCTGCAATTTCTGGGAGCAAGACAGGCTCCATTTTGGGGCTGACTTATCCTTTTTTGAGTACAGGGACAACCCTTGTTCTAATTGAGCTCAGGCCCATGGGATGACCTGTTTCCATTGGTGTTGGGCTGTCCATCTGCAAGGCAGATGGGAAGCACAGGAGGAGCAGCCTCCTGCTCCTCTTCCCCACACTGCCCTCCCCTGCACAGCCCTGCTCACCGGGTTGCTGGTCTGGATTTGGTTTCCATGGCCATTTCAGGCTCATTCTGCCAGCAACT
>NW_011213301.1:0-446 GCF_000146605.3 Meleagris gallopavo
TGAGCTGAGGAGTCTGAAGGAAGGGCAAAAGGCAAGTTCACAACCCTGGGCCTCAGGAGAGCACACGTCTTCTTCAAGTGTTTGTGGGGTACAGAACAGCAGGGTCAGGCTCTGAGGGGAAGAGGGTCATAAAATGTGGTAACTAAGTATCACTGCTTCCAAACAGAGTAAGTCCATTCCAAGGAAGTGGAAGACAAGTAAATAAGTCAGAATTCATGAATGGCTGGGAAAGATGGACTTGGTCAATCCCAAACACACAAAGGATGCGTGCAGGAAGTGGAAACAGGGAGAACCTGGCTGCAATGAAGAGACGTTGTCCAGCGTACCTGCTGAGATGAGTGTAGGAACGTTAGATTCAACTGCAATTGAGTGTGCCCAGGCATATCACAGACAAGGAGGGCTTGTAGAAATATGTAGGTGACAAAGGAAGGCTAGGGGGAATGTGG
>NW_011213302.1:0-466 GCF_000146605.3 Meleagris gallopavo
GTTATAAAGGTGCGTCACGTAGATGCCCATGTGCCCAAGAGTAGGGCTCCTGAAGAACAGCAAAATAACCATTAGGTAGACAGAGCTGCCAGAATTGAGGTGGCTCAAATAGACTTAGATTGTCAGAACAAGGGTGAATTATTTCTAGCTTGATGGGCCCATGAGACCTCAGGCCATCAAGGAAGAGATGCGACATATAAGTGGGCTAGAGACCGAGGGGTAGACTTAACTATGGGTGCTATTGCGCAAATCATTCATGACTGTGACACGTGTGCCACAATTAAACAAGCCAAGAGAATGAAACCTCTCTGGGATGAAGGGCGATGGCAAAAGTACAAATATGGGGAGGCATGGCAGGTTGATTATATCACCTTGCCACGATCTCGTAATGGTAAGCGTAATGTGCTCACCATGGTGGAGGCAACAACTGGGTGGCTTGAAACCTATGCAGTACCCCAGCTACCGC
>NW_011213303.1:0-531 GCF_000146605.3 Meleagris gallopavo
GGACGCTGCTCCTCATGAAGGACCTGGTCTTTCTTCGCGTCCTCCATCTTGGTGGAGCAGGATGTTAGTCCAAGCCAGCAGAGCCAGTTGGAGGGCTGGCTCTTGGGCTCAATCTGACTCTCCTGCTCGGGAAGTACCTGCTCTTTCTTCCCATGCTCGGTCTTGGTGGAGCAAGTGGGAAGGCCAAGCCAGCAGAGCCAGTTGGTGGGCTGGCTCTTGGACTCAACACGGCTCTGCTGCTCGGCAAGGATTTGGTCTTTCTTTGCGTCCTCGGTCTTGGTGGAGCAGGACGTTAGTCCAAGCCAGCAGAGCCAGTTGGAGGGCGGGCTCTTGGGCTCAAGGGGACGCTGCTTTTTGTGAAGGACCTGGGTTTTCTTCACGTCCTCAGTCTTGGTGGAGCAGGTGTTCAGTCCAAACGAGCATAGCCAGGTGGAGGGCTGGCCCTTGTTCTCAACCGGGCTCTGCTCCTTGTGAAGGACCTGGCTTTTGTTCCCGTCCTCCATCTTGGTGGAGGAGCTGGGTAGGCCAAAC
>NW_011213304.1:0-644 GCF_000146605.3 Meleagris gallopavo
GTATTTCTGTGAGAAAATGTAATATTTCTGGGAGAAAACTGCAATTCCTTGGCAGAAAAACGTCTAACATTCTTGGGGGCGAATCCTTGTATTTCTGGTAGGAAACGTGTTTTGGGTGAGAAAACTGGTATTTCTGGAACAAAATGTAACATTTCAGGGAGAAAGCTGGTATTTCTGGGTGAAAATGTGATATTTCTGGATAGAATATTGCAATTTCTGGGTGAAAATGGCGTATTTTGGGGGGAAAATCTCCACTTTCTTGGAGAAAATGACCTATTTTCGGAGGGAAAACTGGTATTTCTGTGAGAAAATGTGGTATTTCTGGCCGAAAACTGCAATTCCTGGCAGAAAATGTCCTATTTTGGGGGAGAATCCTGGTATTTCTGTGATAAAATGTGGTATTTCTGGCAGAAAACTGCAATTCCTGGCAGAAAACGTCACATTACTGGGGGAGAATCCTTGTATTTCTGGTAGGAAACGTGTTTTGGGTGAGAAAACTGGTATTTCTGGAACAAAATGTAACATTTCAGGGAGAAAGGGGAGAAAGCTGGTATTTCTGGGTGAAAATGTGATATTTCTGGGTAGAATATTGCAATTTCTGGGTGAAAATGGCGTATTTTGGGGGGAAAAACTCCACTTTCTAG
>NW_011213305.1:0-558 GCF_000146605.3 Meleagris gallopavo
GTCAATGTGGCCAATGGGGTCACTGGGGTCATGTGTGGACATTTGGGGTAATTTTGGTCAATGGGTTCATTGGAGTATTGGGTTCAGTGGGGTCAGTGGGGTCACGTGAGGTCATATGGGATCTTTGTTGTCAGTGGGAATCTTGGGATCGTGGGAGGTTTCGTGGGTCAGTGTGGGGTCGTTGGGGCCACCGGTGTCACTGGGGTCAGGTGAGGACATTCGGGGTCATTGTGGTCAGTGGGGTCAGTGGAATTGGGGTGGGTTTGTGTGAGGTCCCTGGGGTCACCGGGGCCGTTGGGGTCACTGGGGTCATTGGAAGCCGTTCCCAGCTTTCCAGGTGTGACTCCGCCTCAGGAACTCCCTCTGTCCCCTCTCATTTATTCCTCTCAGCTCCCACGAGGCGCCATGGCGTCGGCTTAACTCGCACTCCGCCATCGCACTCAGTAAACAAGTTTGTCCGCAGATCGTTGTCGCTTGTCTTTTCTCCTTCCTGGAGCCCAGCTCCCAGCTCCCCGTCCCGTCTCCCCTTCCCTTCCCATTCTGTGGCCGGGGGGAGGG
>NW_011213306.1:0-596 GCF_000146605.3 Meleagris gallopavo
AGCAAGGAACAAAACACCACTTCTGTCTTTCTGTAATGAAAGCCCTTGAACTGTTCTACCAGTGTTCAGAACGTAGCCTCTTGCTGTGAGGAAGATTTGCAATCATGACTTGCATTTCAATTAATTTTCTAGCTGCCAGTGTCCATTGAAACTGTAATGGAAATGCTGAATGCAGTGATCTGGGAACTTGGAGAACTTGAAGAGAAGGAAGAGGAGGATCTTTCCTCCAGAAAGGTCTCTCAAGCTGCAGGTCCAGGAGTAAATCATTCCATTCCATCTCCTAAGAAGTTATTGTTCTCTCCAGCTGACAGCTGCAAGGTACATGAGCCGTGTGATTTCAGGGAAGTGTTACGTTTGAGTAACAACTCAAAGTTCAATACTTTTTTTTTCTTTTTTTTCCCCAGTTTTCTCCCAAAACTCTCCCTCGGTGGGCAGAAGATGCCCAGTCCTTACTTCAAATGCTCTGTCAGCAAGTGGATGCTTCAAAGGTAAACAACTTTGTCACTATGCTCAGTGAAGAACAGTTGTTCTTTTAGTTACAGTAGGTACTTGGTGATCCGAGCACTGGACAGACATTCTGACTGGACTAAAGCATA
>NW_011213307.1:0-688 GCF_000146605.3 Meleagris gallopavo
GGTATTTGTGGTGGAAAATGTTGTATTTTTGTGATAAAACTGTCACTTGTTGGAGAAAATACCATATCTTTGGGGAGAAAACTGCCATTTCTGAGAGTTAAATGCCATATTTCAGGGAGAAAACTGGTATTTCTGGTAGAAAACGCTGATTTTTTTGTTGTGAGAGAACTGGTATTTCTGTTCCAAATTGTCATATTTCAAGGAGAAATCTGCAATTTCTGGAAGAAAACGTGATATTTCTGGATAGAATCCTGCAATTTCTGGGTGAAAATGGCGTATTTTGGGGGGGAAACTGCGGTTTCTGAGAGAAGATGTCCTATTTTCGGAGGGAAAACCGGTATTTCTGTGAGAAAATGTGATATTTCTGGGAGAAAACTGCAATTCCTGGCAGAAAATGTCACATTCATGGGGGAGAATCGTGGTATTTCTGGTAGGAAACGTGTTTTGGGTGAGAAAACTGGTGTTTCTGGAACAAAATGTAATATTTCAGGAAGAAAGCTGGTATTTCTGGGTGAAAATGTGATATTTCTGGGTAGAATATTGCAATTTCTGGGTGAAAATGGCGTATTTTGGGGGGAAAATCTCCACTTTCTTGAAGAAAATGTCCTATGTTCGGAGGGAAAACTGGTATTTCTGTGAGAAAATGTGGTATTTCTGGGAGAAAACTGCAATTCCTGTCAGAAAATGT
>NW_011213308.1:0-615 GCF_000146605.3 Meleagris gallopavo
CACCTTTGGTGATGGCGGCGGTCAGCGTGGTCTTCCCGTGGTCCACGTGACCGATGGTTCCCACGTTCACGTGGGGCCGATCCCGCACGAAAGCCTCCGCCGCGAGGTGGCGCCTCTGCCCGGAGGACCCACGTCACGTGACCCCCGGTGCCCCTTCCTATCCCCCACCCCCCAACCTCCCTCCCCCCGTCTCTATGCTCACCCCGATGTTGGCCAAAGGCAATCGGCAGCGGAGCGCTACGACGACGAAGTAATACAAAAAAAAAGGGGCGAAATGGGGTAAAGAGGCCTAAAGAAAACGAGAGGCCCCCCCCCCGCCCCTCCCCAGAACCCTCCCGGCCGCTCCGTACCCGCCGCGCGCAGGAGCGCCGCGGGAAGCGCCATCTTGGACGTCCTCACCGCACCGGGCCGGACGTGACGTCACGCTGCGCGACGCTTGAAAGTGTGGGCAGAGCGGCTTCCGGTTTCTCTGTCTCTCGACGTTCTAAGCGGAGTGGAGGACTGGCTCTGTGGTGTTTCGGAGGACTGAGGGGGAAAATGCGGAGATGGAAGGGTGTGGGTGGGGAGGGGGAAATGGGGCTCCAGCCCCATAGAGCCCCATAGGGACCCCATAGA
>NW_011213309.1:0-528 GCF_000146605.3 Meleagris gallopavo
CCCTCCGTGGGGATGTGGGAACGTGGGGACCCATCACGGGGACACGGGGATGTGGGGACAGAGGGACCCATTTTGGGGAGGTCTGGACCCCCCCACCCCCTGATCTCCATCCTCTTGCAGAGCCGTCGTGTCCCGGCCCTGTGCAGGTGACTCAGCTGGACAGCGAAACGGTGCTGGTGCTGCTGGACCGTGAGTCCGTCTGTCCGTCTGTCCGTCCGTCCGTCCGTCTGTCCGTGCATCCACCCAACCCGTCCACCTGCCGTCTGTCCGTCCACCCACCCGCCCGCTCACCCACATCCCCACCTGTCCCTCCGTCCGTCCGTCCACCCGCGTCTCCCCCCTGCACCCTGTCTGTTCGTCCGTCTGTCTGTCCGTTCCCCCACCCGCCCACCCCTCTGTCCATCCGTCCGTCCGTCTGTCCCCGCAGGCAGTGTGAAGGTGGTCACCCTGCAGGGAACCCCAGCACGGCACCCCGACATCAGCCTCGATGTGGACGTGGAGTCCGTGGGTACGGATGGGGGGGGGGGG
>NW_011213310.1:0-561 GCF_000146605.3 Meleagris gallopavo
GCCCACTCCTTCGGGCCATACCCACTCCCCGTAAGCCCCGCCTCCAGGGGCAAACACCATCCAATGAGGGCCCGCCCCCTCACCGGAGCCCCGCCCCTCGGGTGCCACACACGGACGCTTCCGTCCCGTGATGACGTCAGCAGCGCTGCCCCCAAACGGCCCAAGAGCGCCCCCTGCTGCGAGATCTGGGAAGAGCATGGGGATCCAGAGAGACCTCATAGAGACCCACATCCACCCCATAGCGCCCCGTACTGACCCCATAGCGCCCCATATCAACCCCATATCGCCCCATGTCACCCCATAGCAACCCCATAACGCCCCGTGTTGCCCCATATGGACCCCATATTGACCTCATATTGACCTCATAGTGACCCCATATTGACCCCATATCACCCCATATCGACCTCATATCGCCCTATCTTGCCCCATATCAACCCCAATCGACCCCATGTCACCCCATACTGCCCCATAGCAACCCCATATAAAACTCCAGATCGCCCCCTAGCAACCCCATATTGCCCCCTCTGGCCCCACAGTGACCCCATATCACCCCCTCTCACC
>NW_011213311.1:0-991 GCF_000146605.3 Meleagris gallopavo
CTTTTCTTCATAGGGGAGATGCTCCAGGCCCTTCACCATCTTTGTGGCCCTCCGCTGGACTCTTTCCAAGAGATCCCTGTCTTTTTTGTACTGGGGAGCCCAGAACTGGACACAGTACTCCAGATGAGGCCTTACCAGAGTAGAGGGGGAGGATCACCTCCCTCGACCTGCTGGCCACGCTCTTTTTAATGCACTCCAGAATGCCATTGGCCTTTTTGGCCACGAGGGCACACTGCTGGCTCATGGCCAACCTGTTGTCCACCAGGACCCCCAGGTCCCTCTCCGCAGAGCTCCTCTCCAGCAGGTCATCCCCCAACCTGTGCCGGTGCATGCAATTATTCCTCCCCAGATGCAAGACTCTACACTTCCTTTTATTAAACCTCATCTGGTTTCTTATTGCCCAGCTCCTCAGCACTTCGAGCCTGTCAGCCAATCCTCCCAACTTCGTATCATCAGCAAACTTGCTGAGGGTGGCCACTATCCCCTCATCAAGATCATTGATGAAGATGTTGAACAAGACCAGACCCAGCACCGACCCCTGAGGAACACCACTAGTTACAGGTCTCCAGCCGGACTCTGCACTGCCAATGATGACTCTCTGTGCTGTGCCAGTCAGCCAATTCTCAACCACCCAGCTTTGTTATAAGAATGTTGTGGGAGACAGTATCAAACACCTTGCTGAAATCAAGGTAGACTACATCCACAGCTCTCCTCCCATCCACCAAGCCAGTGACAACTTCATAGAAGGCTACCAGGTTGGTCGAGCACGACCTCCCCCTGGTGAACCCAAGCTGACTACTCCTGATAACCACCTTTTCTTCCAGTTGTCTGGAGATGGCATCCAGCACAAGCTGTTCCATCACCTTTCCAGGGACAGAGGCGAGGCTGACTGGCCTGCAATTACCTGGATCATCCTTCTTGCCCTTTTTGAAGACTGGAGTGACATTGGCTATACTCCAGTCTTCAGGGACCTCCCCTGTTATTCAAGACC
>NW_011213312.1:0-675 GCF_000146605.3 Meleagris gallopavo
CTTCTGATTGGCTGGGGCGTGTGGTGTGGATGGGCCTATGAGGTGGGTGGGCGTGTGGGTGGGCGGGCTATTGGGGTGGGAGGGGCTTAGAGAGGAGCTGGAGCTGGGGTGTTGCCATGGCTGGGATACATATGGGTGTGCTTCATTTGCATATGATTTGCATACAATTTTCTAGATGCCTGTTATTTGTGAACTATTAGGCATTGATTTGCATACTCATTTGCGCATTTATTTTTCACGATTGTTCTGCAGAACAAGGGCTCCCTCCAAGCCCCCCTGCCCCTGCTCCACAGGCCCCGCCCCCGGCCGTCGCTCCGCCCACCGTGAGTGCCACACCCTGATTGGATGACACTCACCGGGGAGGGGGCGTGGCCTCGCTAAGCCACGCCTCCACACCTTAATCCACCCACAGGAGCGCTACAAGCCCCGCCCCCGCTCCGCCCCTCACACCCTATTGGTCACTCTGCTCAGGGTGAGCCCACCTTCCGGGTTGGGGGTGGGGTCAAGCGGGTCACATGACTGCGTTTGGCCCCACCTCCGCAATCGTGTCTCCACCAACAGAGCAATCAGCCCCTCCTGGAGGCGGAGCTTCTGAGCGTGGCTCCGCCTCTCTGCGCCCGCTCCATTGTAAGCAGCCAAACCTGGGGGGTTCAATGGGGGTCCTATGGGGGTCTG
>NW_011213313.1:0-685 GCF_000146605.3 Meleagris gallopavo
ACTCCTGAAGGCCAACTCAACACAAGTGAGATTATCCTCTCAACTGCTGATACGTGGTCATGGCCTGTCGATGGCCACTAGAGTTTTGTCTAAGCTAAGATTTGTGCTTATTTATTGAAAGTTTTAGCATTAAGAGACAAGAAGGAATGCAGAGAAAGAATATAAATCCAAATAGCCAAAAGAATCTACTCTTCTGGGCTGTTTTATTTCTCTTTCTCGTGCATAGGTAACAGTTTACTGTCTTCCAGACTCTTTCTAGCTCTGATGCAGGTGGCCAACAGAGCTTCTGGGGGTCTTTTGTCTTTTTCAGTTTTATTTGCTGCATTGCTGCTCACTCTTATCCTTCTTACCCCTTCATTACTTTCAAAGAGTAATGGAAGGCAGTGGGGACACACAAACACCTCCCAGAGCTCCTGCTGTGATTTCCAGTGACCCTTATGAGTAGAGATCATCTCCATGCAAGGTCGTGGCTGCAAACAGGTTGACGTTAGCCTTTGGGATGATGCAAGTGAAAATGTGCTTTGTTTCAAATGCATAACCTGCATGCTACAAAATCGTAAGGAAGGCTTAAGGAATAGATTTTAATCCATAAGATAGATAGTAAAGAAAAAAATGTAGAAAACATTACCATTTAACAAGTATGTTTTGTTTTTGGATTTTTTATATATAACTTTGTTAAGCAGAG
>NW_011213314.1:0-713 GCF_000146605.3 Meleagris gallopavo
AGACAGAAGGAAACGTGATGCAATTGAATGAACAGTAAAACACAGTCATCAACTGCATGCCTTGTCCAAGCTGCATTTAATGGGGTTGGTCTTTCATAGGGAATAGTTGTACAAGAAATGAGTTAGACAGAGATAGGAAGGGATAGATAGAACGACAGCTAAGGACTTGAGAAAAGAGTCCATCTAAATTTGGAGAGGTGGAGCAGGTTCCAATAATCTCCCTGAAGATGAGAGATCAGCCAGATAGTTGGGAGGAATCTGAGCAAACAAGGAGCAAGGGCTGGGGAAATCTGGAGAGCAGTGGGAAGAGCATGTGTCCAGATGGCCTGCTGAAAACATGCCCTGAAGCATGGTCATTGATTTAGGAGAGCTGGAGACACCTGGAGGATGAGGGACATCAGATACGCAGCAGGGCAGAGCAGCAGTGGACGCTGGGCATTAGTCACAGGGCATTGGCACTGGCACCACTGTCTGTGTCCCTGTGCCTGAAGGCATCTGTGTCCTGCAAACACAATTCTGGAAAACATTGTCCTTTTAGGGAAAATAAATAAATAAATAATGAAATGAAATGAAATGAAATGAAATGAAATAAAATAAATAAAATAAATAAATAAAATAGAAGACACAGGATCCCTCAAATATGAGTGTTTTCAGCATATAAAGAGAGGACACACAAGAATATTTTGAAGTTGGAAAGTGTTAACATATTTTTA
>NW_011213315.1:0-944 GCF_000146605.3 Meleagris gallopavo
CGGTGAGGGCGCACCCTGCCCGGGGCCACCTGCGGGAGCCGCCCGGTCCCTGGGCGCACGGAGCTTTCTGCTGCCAGACGAGGTCAAGCTCTACGCCGTGCTACTCCACGAGACTTCCCGACAGGCTTAAGCAAAGGGAAAGTAATGAAAGGTATAGCGTAGCCTCGCTGAAGCGGACCAGCCCTTTCCCAGTTAGGGGAGGTCCGCCAAGCCGGGGATGCTGCTGTGGGCTGTTCCCGGTTACTACGCACTGACCGGCACTCTCCTGTCTGTGGGGATTTGTGCACGCGCAGCACAAGTCCCCGTGCGTTTTCATATCCCCGCACAGTATAAATTCAGGAAGCCCTTCAGCTTTTCCCACAGATTGCAAAGAGGAAGCGAGCAGGTGACCAAACTTCGCTTAGCTTTGTGTTTAATGACGGTGAAATGAAAGGCGGGCAATGATGAACGACTTCGCACCGAGTTTGAATTTCAGGCTCCGAGGCCCTAGCTCGGGGTGGGGGCTTCGTTGAAGGCGCATCGCAAAACCCAAGCATTCTTTTCTTTTACTTCTCCTCCTCCACCGCCGAGGATCAGAGCAGGGGCCGAAGCTCGCTCTAACTTCTCCCCGGAACTGTCGGAGCAAAGTCCTCCGGGGGTCCCCACCGCTCTCCGGAGGCGGTCGCTGCGGGGGAGAGCGCACGGTGAGCCCGCAGGGAGCGGGCACCTCCTCCCGGTACCCCCCGCTGACAGCGAGCGAAGAGAGAAAGGGAGATTTTCTCCTCGACGTTGTCATAGATCAAGCGATGCGTGACTCGGGTTTAAGCAATGAAACAATTGGAATCAATTAGCTGGCGGAGGAGAGTTTGGAAGTGTAAAATTCACGTCAGGCCGGCTAGGAAACATTGATTAAAATGTCACCAGTGTGAGGTTATGGCCACGGAAAGCAGCGGGCTCTGCGCAGG
>NW_011213316.1:0-779 GCF_000146605.3 Meleagris gallopavo
TCTAAAGGGAAAAATGAAAAAAAATCAAAGTCTTTTCCTCTCAAGAACCTAATTCCACATGCACTTCAACATCAAGAAATTAACCTGTAATTCTGTTGACAGCAAAACTGCCTCACTATCAAACTGCTGAAAAATCCAGTCACTGTTCACAGATTCGTCTTAGTCAGCAGAGGAACAAATAATAGACTGCAACAGCAGCTCCTCCCCTTCAAGCAAGAGAGCAATTTCTGCAACAGGAAACACGGAACAAAACAAGAAAAGTTGGTGAAACCAAACTGAGCACAAGAGAAAACCAAAACCAAGTTGACAGAACCTCAGCAAGAACAAACACAAACACAGAAATCAACATAGCATGCCAGTCAAAAAGAGGAGTGAATATTGCTAACGGTCGGTCTGAGATGTCTCCAAAACTATACAACAAGAGCCGAAATAGAAGATAGAAATCACTAGGTCAAGGCACACCTCTACACATCAACGTATTCAATACAAAGCAAAATTATTAATGATCACCATCAACTCATAATAAAGTAATAATATAGCCTTCACCAGGATAAGGAGACAAGGAATGCAACAATAAAGCAAACACAAAAGTCCAACGCCATCAGTCACCAAAAACAGAAAAAAAAGAAAAGACCTTCACATATGGTACAGAAAAACAGGACTAGGGGACAGGACTAGTCATTAAACCATCCTCAATTAATAGACAGCACTCAACAGAAGAACGTTTTGAAACCCACCTCTTTTTTTAGCATCACAACTAGCCTAGACGTTGCACTCGG
>NW_011213317.1:0-555 GCF_000146605.3 Meleagris gallopavo
CCACCCCAACGCGCAGCCCGAGTGCCCGGACAGCAGCACCTCCATGAGGAGCAGGTCGGCATCGCTGAGGAGCAGCCGAGCCTCTTGGAGGAGGACTTAGAATCAGGCAGCCGGTCCCAGGCAGCGGGCAGCACACATAGCTGTGATGCAGTCACAGTTCTGTGTGTGAATTCTGTGCTTGATTAAATCCAAACAAATCTCTATGCCACGATGAGCAAAGCATGCAATCAACCAAACGAGGTCAAAATATTCTTTCTCACCCTTCCCTTCCCTTTTCTGCGCTTGAAGCAGCAACCCGCTGATCATCGGGGGCTCAGTTTGCCATCAGAGATTGTCAGTGGTCATCTGAAGGCTTTGTGGCTGTCAGAGGGCTCCACTGATCACCAGAGATCTTCACTGACGGTCAGAGGGCTTCTTGAATCAACAGAGGGTGTCATGGGTCATCAGAGAGGAGATTTGAGGTGCCTAAGGGAGGGGATTTGGGGGACTCCATGTTGGGTGGTGACGGAGGGGAACTGGGACTGAAGGAGGAGGGCTGAAGCAGATCCAAGTGAG
>NW_011213318.1:0-700 GCF_000146605.3 Meleagris gallopavo
AGCGGCCCGGCCCGGTCGCGGAGATGAGGGGCATCCCGGGCTGGAGGAGGCTGCGGCTCGCAGGCTGGCGCCGGTGCACCCTCGCGTTCCTCCTCGCCTGGGCCGCCGGCTGGGTGGTGCTGAGCGCCCTGCTCTTTCTCCTCCACGGGAGCGTCTTCTCCGAGCGCTGCACGGACGAGGACGGCCACCGCATCCTGGCCAGGCTGGTACGTGCGCCCCGACGGGGGCTGCGCCGTCGGCTTCTGCGGACGGGAGGCTCCCGCAGCACCGAGAGTAGGTGCGCTGCTCGGGGCCCTCGGGAGCGGGCAGCCCGTCCCGGAGTGCTTCGGTCGGGAAGGTGCTCGTAGGGAAAGCGGCTGTTTGGGAACGGTGCGCAGCACGAGCTGTCTGCCTCACGTCTGGCACATCTCAGACGCGGTGCTTCGGGATTCACGGATGGATCTGTGAATATTCATTAGCATCGAGAGACCTGAAAAAGAAAGAAAACAGAACAGATTTTACGGTTGTGTGGGAAGCACTTGGAAAAGAGGAGCAGCATGGGTTAAGGCTTTGAGGTTGTTTCTTAATTAAGGTATTTGTAGTGTCGTTGGTTAAAGGGAAGGGGAAAGGGAAAGGGAAGGAAAAGGGAACGGGAAAGGGAAGAGAAAGGAAGAGGAGAAAGGAAGAGAAAGGAAGGAAGAGAAGGGAAGGGAAAGAAAGG
>NW_011213319.1:0-821 GCF_000146605.3 Meleagris gallopavo
GTTCGCTGCACGCGTTTCGATTCAGGCATCGTAATCGTCGAGTGCCTGGAACGGGGCTTCGGAGCCCCTCGGTTCAATACAGCCGTTGGAATTCGGGTTCCTGGGGCCGGGGGGTTCTCAGCCCTCGGTGACATCCAAACTCCGGCCGCGGGGCTTTGGGTCCTGGCCCTAACGGGGCTCTGTGCTCGGTTGCAGCCGGGGCCCTCCGCGGCGGCCCCAAAGACGATCCCAAAGCGGAGGAGGAGGCGAAGGGCCGCGAGGAGAACTTCTCCATGGACAGCGACCTCGACTACAGCTCCGACGAGAACGGCCCCGCGCCGGCGGCCCCGCGGGAGGAGGACTGTGGTACCGCGTTGGAGGAAAACCCCCCCAGCGCCGCCAATGCCGCCGCCAACGCCGCGGCCACGGGGAAGAACCGACGGCGACGGACGGCGTTTACCAGCGAGCAGCTGCTGGAGCTGGAGAAGGAGTTCCACTGCAAGAAGTACCTCTCGCTGACGGAGCGCTCGCAGATCGCTCACGCTTTGAAGCTGAGCGAGGTGCAGGTGAAGATCTGGTTCCAGAACCGGCGAGCCAAATGGAAGCGGGTGAAAGCGGGCAACGCCAGCTCCAAGGCGGGGGAACCCTCGCGGAACCCCAAAATCGTGGTGCCCATCCCGGTGCACGTCAGCCGCTTCGCCATCAGGAGTCAGCACCAGCAGCTGGAGCAGGCGCGGCCCTGAGCGCCGCTGGGGGGGCAAAAAGTTGACAAACGGGGTTTTCGCCGGACCCGCAATGAAAAGCGAAACGAACGACGGAAACCAATCCTCCCCCCCGCAGCC
>NW_011213320.1:0-1734 GCF_000146605.3 Meleagris gallopavo
GTGCCCCACTCCCACCTCCAGACCCCCCAACCCAGAACCGGGGCTGCCCCCACCTATGTAGGTGTTGCCGTTCTTCTCGTTGGGGTAGGAGAAGTCGTGCAGGTCCCACGTCTCCCGCTGCAGCATGTAATTGGTACCTGCAATGGTGGTCAGCCCTCCTTGCACGCCTGTAGCACGTGGCGGGATGCGTGCACCAGAACACACACCTGCTTGCACGCGTGCGCAGTCTCACCACGCGGAGGTGTAACCATGCACCAGGACGTGCACACACCTGCATCTTATCCAGCATCTCACCATACAAAAGTGCACGGATGTGTCAGGCCATGCACGTCTGCACCCTTACACGTCCTCGTGCAATGTCCCACCGTGCAGAAGTGCACATCTGAGCACCAGAGCACACCTGCTTGCACGCTTGTGCAATGTCTTAATGTACAGGAGTGCATGCATACGGAACAACATGCACACTTACATGCTTGCATGCTTCTTACCATCCATAAGTGTGCACACATGCACGGGAACATGCATGTCTGCATGCTCGTGCAACGTCTCACCATACAAAAGTGCACTGGAGCATGCACGTTTGCATACTTGTGCAATATCTCACCATACAGAAGTGCATGTATAAGCACACCTGTTTGCATGCCCGTGCAATGCCTTAATGCACAAAAATGCACGCGTGTAAAACAACATGCACACTCACATGCTTGCAGAACATCTTACCATGCAGAAGTGCACGCATGCATCAAAACATGCACACATTTGCATGCATGTGCAACGCCTGAACACACAGAAATGCACACATGCATGCTCGTGCAACGTCTCACCACACAAGAGTGCTCTGGAACATGGACACTTGCACGCTTGTGCAATATCTCACCATACAGAAGTGCAAAATATGCACCAGAGCACACCTGCTTGCATGCCTGTGCAACGCCTCACCATACAGAAGTGCGTGCATCAGACCATGCACACGTTTGCACACACGTGCAACGCCTCAGCATACAGAAATGCACACCTGCACGCTCCCGCAACGCCTCACCATCCAGAAGTGCACGCGGGCAGCAGAGCACACACGTCTGTACAGCTGCACATCTGAGCACAAAGAACGCACGTGGGCATGCACACCTGGCTGCCTGCACCACAAAGAACACGCGTGCACCAGACCAAGCACACGTCTGCATGCTTGCACGAGACCTGGCCATGCAGATACGCACAGCTGCACTGTGCCACACGCACTTGCAGCACCTCACAGGTGAAGAACACACACTCAGCCACACCACACAGGGCACACACCCAGGGAGGAGCATCATAACCCCCCCACGCACACACCCACCCTGCCAATTATAGGCTCCAGGTGCTCCAAAATAGATGATGTTGGCAGTGAAGCCGGCGCTGGCACCCATCTGGCACATGCCAGTCTCCTCGGCGTCCATGTTGGAGTTGCACATCTCGTTGTGGTACGTTTGCCATTCATCACTCAGGTCCAAGCTGAGGTCGTTGCCCCGCACGTAGCAGCGTCCAACCATGCGCCGCTGGTCCTCGCTGCCCGACCACAGCACTTTGGTGTAACGGTGAGCACAAGCCTGCAGGGACAGCCCTGGGATGAAGGGTCCCCCCCCTCAACCCCTCCCCACCTCACCCTCATCCAGGGTGACCCCGCAGAGCAGACAGGGGGGTGACCCTGCAGCCCCCCCCCCACCAGGAGGGCATCAGCTTGGCAAACTACAACTCCCA
>NW_011213321.1:0-1654 GCF_000146605.3 Meleagris gallopavo
ACATGCTATAAAACATTTAAGAAGCCTGTAACTTGACTTTTTTTTTTTCTTCAAAAACTATACACTGAACTTTGATACTATTTCACTGAAATGCACAGAGCACTACAACATATACTGTAAAAATATAAATTTAGCCATTATTAGACAATAAAAATATAGCCAAAGAACACTAAGCTTAAAAGTTACACACTCCAAAGTCAGAAAATTAAAGAAATTATGCTGTCCATGTACAACTGCCCAGCCAGCTACAATACCAGACATACTACTACATCAGTAAGCTGTTCTGATCAAATGATGGCCTTTTACCTGTTTCTACTTCCAAAACCTGATCTCTGCATGACAGTGCAAACCCACATGTGACTGCAGGGATGTGAGAGCCTATTTGGCAAATTGGGGGATTTCCACACCACTCCTTCTCAAAGCACGTCCTTGTGGTAAATTGTCTGTTTTGCAGATTTGAATGTCCAAAGAAGTATCTCTCCAGAAACAGCTATGCAGTTGGCACATACTGAACTCTGGAGTAAAAACCACTCTTGATGACCTGCATACATAACAGTAATCAAAATTAAATCTTCTGTCTTGCCAGATCTCTCAAATAAGTCTGTGCTGAAGTTGTTCTCAAGATAAAAATTTAATAGTGTTCTAGTTAAGTGCACAGGTGATCCAGCAGTGAGCCCTCCAAGCAGCTGACAGTCAGAGGATATCAGCCACTACACAAGCTACCTAGCTACTCCCTTGTCTTTCCTGATAAGTTGATCAATCGCTTTCCAATCTCTTCTGTAAATCTGTTGGAGATTTGTAAATGGAATTGTGTTTCAACATCTACAAGCTAGGAACTAAGAACTGTTTTAAATGCAGGAGGTAAAAAGGGGCTTCCATCATACAAATTTTGCAACTGAGGACTGAGTAAACACTGACTCTTTTTGTCTGCTTATCATTCTGCCCAGAATAACTTCACTGTTACCCTGAGAAACACAGGAATTGCCTGCATGAGATACAACGAATAAAGACCTTTTGTCTTAGTCACCATTCTTGCTAATAACAGTGATTCTGAGCACTTCTGATTTGGTCAGCATCAAACACTCTGCCAGCGCCAAGGATAGCTGTGAAAGACAAGTGCTTTCTTAGTGTTTAGACCAGAGGCACATCATCATACTGCTATACATCCAATATTTGCATCAGGTCTTCTGTTTTAAAACACTAGCCCTGTAGGAATTGCAGAAGATTCTTTGATCACTTCCTTGGTGTTAAGGGGGAAAAGCTACATCTAAAAATCAGCAACAAGTAAATTACTAACACCAAGAATACAGTGAAGCTAAGCTACCTGGATGTGTCTGACTGCAAACAGCAAAAGGGAACTGGAATGGCAGATACCAAAGTGCTGTTTTATTGCCTCGTTCTACATCTCTGAGATATGGCAAACTATAAGGTCCAAGGTTCAAATAAGCATACTAGTTTTCAACAAAAGGCATACAGGGTTGTATAGTATCTTTATGAATATAAAGATGTTATAATTATGAAATAAACAAGAGAGTTTGGCAAAGCAGATTATAACAACAAAAAGAGAATAGATAGAGAGCTTACCCGCATCCTGGGCTTGTTAGAAAACTCCAGAGGAGGGATCTCCAGAAGAGATCCTTCCCCACTGGTGGGC
>NW_011213322.1:0-1330 GCF_000146605.3 Meleagris gallopavo
CGCCGCGCGGGGCTCCCGGCACAGCCAGCCCCCACGGCCCCCCACTCACCGGGCGCCTGCACAAAGAAGGCCAAGTAGAGATCGAGCTCCTTGATGGTGACTCCGATGTGATGGGGCTGCACGCAGAGCCCGGGGCTGGCGCACTGCGGGGCCTTGGCCAGGCGCTCGCCGTCGGTGCTCTCCAACGGGACGCCCTTGAACAGGATGACCATCACCAGGTCCAGCCTCCACACCTTGTCAGCCTGGCGCAGGCAGTCGATACGGCGAATCTTCCCCTTCTGGTCGGGGTTGGAGAGGACGCAGCAAGGCGCCTTCTTGCCAGTGACGGAGAGCACGAAGTCCTCGCGGCACTCGGGCCGGATGTCCTTGCGTAGCTTGGCCAGGAGGCGTGAGGCCCATTTCTGCTTGACCTCGGGCTTCTCGCCCAGCAGCTCGTCCTTGACGGCGCGTTCCTCCTCCTTCGACATCCTCTTCTCGTGCTTCTTGAAGTACTTGCGTTTACGGGCCTGCAGGTTGAACCAGGTGTAGGAAAAAGCCCGGACGTGGGGCAGCAGTGCCTCGATGAAGGGGTGGAACTCATCCTGCAGGGAAGGGAACGCTGTTAGAAGGCTGAACGGTCCCAGCAGCTCCACTCGGCTCCGGGAACGGCCCCGGTGTCACCACGGCCCCGCTGCATCCCCATCCCCAGGGACACGCAGACACCGCAGCTCATCCTCGTCCCAGCCCTGCTCAGGCCTCGTGCCCAGCCCCGGGATCGCAGGGACATCCCCGAGGAGCTGCTCAACCCGGTCCCCAGCGTCGCCACCTCTCTCCCATCTCCGCTCTCCATCTCAGATGCCATCCTTGCTCAGCACCCCCCGGTCACCACCTCCATTTTCCTGGTGCCGCCGATCACCGTCCCCATTCTCGCTGTTTGCTCCCCGGTGCCACCGCTCGCTGTCCCCCGTTCCCGGTTCTGCCGATCCCTATTCCCACCCCTATCCCCATTCCCATCTCCAGTTCCACCGTTCCCATACCGTGTCCGTGCTCCCAGTGCCACCAGCACCCGGTCCCCGTCCCCGGTGCCACCATCCCTGTCCCCATCCGTACCATTGCGGCGCATCCCGGCTGTGGGCAGCTGCCAGTCGAGCCCCGGCGGGGCAGAACCGGGAAGGAGAGGGACAATAACCGGGAACGGGAATGGGCGGAACAGCCCTGGGAGGGGTGGGGTGGGAGGTGGGACCACCGAAAAGAACTTAACGGAGGGAACGGGGCGGGCACCCGGTTACCGGAGGAGAAGGGAGAGTCGGCGGCTGCCGGGCACCGACCCGGAGGGTGGGAAATAGGGCTG
>NW_011213322.1:12662-14425 GCF_000146605.3 Meleagris gallopavo
CGGGGCCGGGGGGGGGCTTACAGCTCGTCCTTGGGGGCCCCCCCGGCCTCCTCCTCCTTTTCAGCCTCGTCCTCTTCATCATCTTCTTCCTCCTCTTCGTCCCCATCACCGTCCTCGTCCCCTTCTTCCTCTTTCCGCTGCTTGTCCTCCTCCTCCTGCTTCTGGCGCTGCTCCTCATCCTGCTGCTCCTTCATCTTCCTTTCAGCCTCCTGCAGGGGCCGGGGGATTCAGCAGAGCTCCCACTGCTCCCCCACCCCCCTCCCAGACGTCCCTCTCAGTACCTCAGTGACCCCCTCAACATCTCCACATCCCCCCCTCGTATATCCTGGTGGCCACCTCCATCCCCACCCGGTCCCGACGCTGTAACACAGCAGCCCTGTCCCACCCCCATCCTCCCAACCACCTCCGTCCTTTGCTGCCCCTCCTCCCCCCACACACCTTAGTGGTCACCCCTTGTTTGGATTTTGTCCCCCCCACCATACCTTGGTTGCCCCCCAAGTCTCGTTGCCAAACTCCTCAGCAAACTTCTCGTCGTCGGTGATAAGGAAGTTGTCAAAGATGGTTCCAGATTTCACCTACAGGGCAGGCGGTGCTCAAGGACGACGCTCAGGGGGGTTGTGCCGCCCACCCCCACCCTGTTCTCCCCCCTCTGCCTACCTGCCAGAGGTCGAGGCCGATGACCCCAAAGCTGTCGTAGGCATAGAGGCTGGGATCAGGGGTGTATTCAGGGTTGTCAATCTCAGGATGCACCCATTTGCCCTTGTAGTCGGGGTTGTCAATCTGTCGGGGTCTCCACTCGCCCTGGGGGTTTCACAGGGGGTGGTGAGGAGGGGGTAACAGCCCCTCTTCGTTCCAGAGACTCCCATTTAGCAGGGGAAGGAGCTGCACCTTATACTCAGGGTTCTGGATGACGGGGGGCTCCCACTCCCCATCCATCTCTTCATCCCAGTCTTCTGGCTTCTTGGCATCAGGGTCAGGGATGTGTTCGGGTTTATCCCAGTCCTGAAAAGGACAGCAGAAGGGTTCGGTGTACTGTCACAGCCCCCCCCTCCCCCAACCCCCAACAGTTCCCCAGCCCCCCTGGCTGCCCCCACCTCAGGTTTGGAGTCCTCGGGGTCGTCAATCTTGGCACGCTCATCCCAGTCATCGGGTTTCTTGGCCTCAGGATCTTTTATCTTCTTAGGAGGGAGGAAATCCCAATCGTCCTCCAGGCTCCCCGATTCCACCTTACTGTTGTCAATCTTCACCTCATAGGTGTTGTCAGGGCGGACGATGAGGGTGTAGAGGTGGGTGAACTCATCATCCTGCAGGAAGCAGACGCTCAGCGGGGCTGGGATGTGACCCCCAGCTGACCAGGCCCTCCTGCAGCCCCCAACCCACCTTGCAGCGGATGTCCTTGTTGATAAGCACGTTCTTGCCTTTGTAGTTAAAGATAACGTGAACCTTCTTTGTGCCGGGTCCGCAGATATCAGGGCCTGTGAGGGAACACAGGGAAATTAGGAGAGGGGGGGCCTGACGCTGCCAAGGGGACACAGGGGGGTGAGCAGAGCCGCACCAAACATGATGTTATACTCAGAGTCGCCGTGCATATCCTCCTGGTTCAGGCTGGCAGGAAAGAGCTTGACATAACCACCTCCACAATCGATGTTCTGCTCGTGTTTGACAGTGAACTGCACCACCAGCGTCTTGTCCCGGTTACTGAAGGGCTCGAAGCGGGACGAGAGGGCGTAGAAACGTGCATCCTGGCTGGTCTGGATCCCTGG
>NW_011213322.1:15357-15513 GCF_000146605.3 Meleagris gallopavo
GAAACCCTTTCTATCCTTCTTTCTCTCATGGGGGGGGGGAGGGGAGGGAATGCTGAACCACAGCACTTCTGGCACCAAGGAAGAGCTCCCACCTTTTGGGGTAGGGAGGAAGGCGCACTCCTCACAGGCCCCCAGCCCTTTGTCTCCCGGCCCAAG
>NW_011213322.1:16011-17269 GCF_000146605.3 Meleagris gallopavo
GGGGGGTGACAGGAGGGGTCGGGCAGCCCGTAAGGACACCGCGGGATGGGCCGGGGGCCGCACGGGGACCTGATATGGATCAGTGATGTAACAGTAGTGTCGTAAAAATCCGATGATGTCATAGCATCTGGTGACGTCATATGGAGCAGTGATGTCATGCGTCCTCGTTACGTCACGTTGCGGCTGTGTTAATGAAGGGGTGTTAATGAAGCCCCGGCGATTCTCTCTGTGTGCTGGGGGAGTGGGGGGAGGGGAGGACTTAGGCGTTGCCACGGGAACGTGACAGCCCGAAACGGGGCTGTTGTCATGGCAACGTGCGGCTGTCACCGGGCTGTTGTCAGAGCAAGAGGCCCGGGGGCACCTGACTGCAAGGAGAGAACGGGAACACTCGGGATAACGAGCTCCGAGATAAAAGCCCAGCTCCCCATGACGTCACTCCTCGCTCTCATTACGTCACCGTCCCCTCGTATCGCCCTACGGCCCCTTTTCTCTCCACAGCGCCGCGCGCGGCTCCTCCCGCCGCGCTCAAGATGGCGCCGCCCTTAGCATCAGCTCTGCAGAGGAGCACTTCCGGGTGACCGCGGTAGCACTTCCGGCAGCCGCGATGTCGCCCAGCGTGGCCGAGCTGCTCCTGCAGCGTTTGGAGCGGACGCCGACGGGTCCCGAGGGCGGCCTGTGCAGCCTGGAGGCGGCCGCCGCTCTCGGTCTCGACCATCAGACGCTCGTGGGAGCCGTCAAGAGCCTGCAGGCGCTCGGGGAGGTGCGGGGCCCTCGGGGGAGGACGGGGAGTGCGGTCAGCGCTGGTGCTGCTGGCGGTGCACGATCCTAACGTCGTGTCCCGGCGCCTGATCCCTACCCCGAAATTGGTGCCGCCGTCCCGGCGCTACGGTTTCCGTGTCTGATCCCGGTGCCACCTCGCAGGTGATCGAGGCAGAGACACGTGCGACCACACGCTGGGAACTGAGTGCCGAGGGTGAAGAAGTGCTGCGGGACGGCAGCCCCGAAGTGCGGCTCTTCTGCAGCGTCCCCAGCGAAGGGCTGCCCCAAAGTGACGCCATGGTTAGAAGTGCGATGGGGGGGTGGGAGGGAGGGGGCTTCGGGGGCACCGCGCACCTCACACAGCCCTCACCGCTCTCCCCTTCACCCCACAGAAGCTGCCCGGTGCCCAGGTGGGCTTCAGCAAGGCCATGGCCAACAAATGGCTGCGCCTCGACAAGGGGGCACCCGGCGGCCCCCGAATTTTCCGTGCCGTGAGTGC
>NW_011213322.1:17289-17895 GCF_000146605.3 Meleagris gallopavo
CCCAGCTGCCCTCCCACCCCGTCGGGCGGTGGGCTCTGACTCACCTGAGGGGGCTGCAGGTGGGCGCAGTGCAGGATGCGGTGCAGAGCAGCCTGAGGCAGGTGCAGGAGGGCAATGGCGACTCTCTGTCTGAGCGCGAGCGCACGGATCTGAAGAGAAGGAAACTGCTGCTAGAAGTGTGCGTGGGGACAGGGGCAGAGCTGGACTGGGAGGGGGGGGAACAATCAGGGGCACCTCTTCATCCTCTTCAACCCCGCGTCCTCTTCAGCACGCTCAAATCCTACTGGATCCGCAAGGGCAGTGCCTTCAGCACGGCTGTAGCGCGGCAGGAGACCGACCTGACACCAGAAATGATTGCCACGTGAGTCCGGGGGGATGCAGAGGCCTCTCCGTGACCCCAAATCCCCTCCCCTCCCGTGACCCCCTCCCCACACATCCCTGCAGGGGCTCCTGGCGGAAGCTCCCCTTCAAAGCCTACAACTTCTCAGCACTGGGGCTGCCGCCCGCCTGCGGCCACCTGCACCCCCTGCTCAAGGTGCGCTCGCAGCTCCGCCAAATCTTCCTAGAGATGGGGTGAGTGGGGGGAGAAACGCTCAGGGAGGGTGG
>NW_011213322.1:17915-22287 GCF_000146605.3 Meleagris gallopavo
GTTGTTCCCCCCCCACCCCCCAAAGTGACACCTCAGACTGCCAGGTTCACAGAGATGCCCACAGACAACTTTGTGGAGAGCTCCTTCTGGAATTTTGACGCTCTCTTCCAACCCCAGCAGCACCCAGCCCGAGACCAGCACGACACCTTCTTCCTGCAGGGTGGGTGCAGACGCCGAGGGGGGGGGTCACACACACACAAATCCCCACTGACCCCCTCATATATACATGGAATGTATATATTTTCCCCCAGATCCTGCTGAAGCTCCTGAGCTGCCCGCCGGCTACATGGCCAGGGTGAAGAAGGTTCACTCACAGGGAGGCTACGGTTCACAGGGGTGAGCGCTTTGGGATGGGGTGGGGGTTTAAGGCTGGTTCGGGGTGCCCCAGGTTGATCTGAGCCCCCTCCCCACCAGCTACAAGTACGAATGGAAGGTGGAGGAAGCAAGGAAGAACCTGCTGCGCACGCACACCACGTCTGCCAGCGCCCGTGCGCTGTACCACCTGGCTCGCCAGGTGAAGCGAGGACAGGGGAGCGCAGGGAGGGGCTGCTTAACACCACTTCCCCCTCCACTTTCTCACCTCATTCCACCTCCCCTCCCCAACATCCCCTATTCCAGGGTAAGTTCACCCCTGTAAAATACTTCTCCATCGACCGGGTCTTCCGCAATGAAAGCCTGGACGCCACGCACCTCGCTGAGTTCCACCAGGTGGAGGGGGTGGTGGCCGATCGTGGGCTCACCCTGGGCCACCTGATGGGCATCCTTCATCAGTTCTTCACCAAGCTAGGTATGGGGAGAGCAGGGGGGCAGCTGGATGGGGGGCTGGAGCACTCCCTCACTGTTATCTTCCCCTCAGGCATCAGCAAGCTGCGTTTCAAGCCAGCCTATAACCCCTACACGGAACCCAGCATGGAGATCTTCAGCTACCATGAGGGTGCGGGGACCCTGAGAGGGGTGGGGGAGCTCTGGGGTGTGTTTTTGGGGTGGAGGGTGCTTGGCCTTTCTCCTGTGAGGCTTGGGGCAATGGGAAATCCCTGGGGAGCAGGACCTGGCCTGTGACTTTCTACAAAGTATGCGGAGGTGTGGACAATAGACGACCCTGGGGTGCTCCGGTGGTGGGGGTCACCATCTCACCATCACCCTTGTGGGGTGGGGGCCCCCACCCTTCTCATTCCATAGGGTTGAAGAAGTGGGTGGAGGTGGGGAACTCAGGCGTTTTCCGTCCTGAGCTGCTCTTACCCATGGGGCTGCCCGAGAGCGTCTCTGTCATCGCCTGGGGGCTCTCACTGGAGCGGTGAGTCAAGAGGGAGCGGAGGGAGCCCCAGTGCTGGGACGTGCCCTTCTGAACCCCCCTCCCACCCCAATCCTCTTCCAGCCCCACCATGATCAAGTATGGCATCAACAACATCCGGGAGCTGGTGGGGCACCGGGTCAATCTACAGATGGTCTACGACAACCCCCTGTGCCGCCTCGACGCCTGAGTCCTTGTGGAGCACCGAAGTCTCACCAATAAACTTCCTTTGTGCAGCTGGATGCCTCTGCATTTGCTGGGGGAAGGGGGGGGAGGGGCAGCAACCACAGGTGGGATGGTTGCTGAGGGAAGGCTTTATTGTGGCGTAAGGTTTAGGAGTTGGATTTGGGAGGAAAGACCCCCCTCACTGTCTCTGCACAGTTTTGGGATACTTGCACCTGAAGTGGGTGAGGCTGCAGATGGGCTGAAGGCTGCTGAACAGATGAGGAATGGAGACTGTATTAGCAGGCTGCATTCACACTCAGGTCGGTGCCAGATGTCTGCATCGCAGCGGTACCCAAACGGGGAGAGCACAATCGATCTGCTCCTGCTTTCTGCTAGGCCACAGGGGCAGTACTTCCTACAGAACACCACCACACCTCTCCCGAGCCCTGAGCCACTTGGCCCTGCCCGCACCTCCCCCCAGCAGCCCTCCCCACTCCCTCAGCTGACCCACGCTCCTCCTCCTCCACCCATCCCACGTCCGTACCCCGCAGTCCTCGTCCCAACCTACCGGCCGCCATCTTCGCCTCCCCGCCTCCTCACAGCCCAGCCCTTCCCGCCTTTTCCTTCTCCGCCACCCATTGGCTAACCGGTGGCAGAGGAGGGCGATGATTGGCCTGCGCGGGTGCCCATCAACTGCCGCCCATCGTCGCCCCGCCCACCGTGCTCACCTCAGGGAGGCCGCGGGCAAAATGGCGGCGGTTGGGGGTGAGGCTGTGCGGCTCTGCACGGTGTTACTTAGGCGGCCTTCCTCGTTCCCCAGATGTGCCCACAACAGCTTCCACAACCCTCGGCTGAGCCCTGCGCTGAGGGATGTGCCCGCCCTTGGCTTTGTCAGCCACAGCAGTCACGTTTGTAGGGTGGGAGCGTGTGGCAGTGTACAGAACATCACCTAAAACCCATAAAAAATCGGCCAAAATACCTGATTATTTGTTCCCAGGCAAATTATTTCTCCTCCCTCCCCTCACTTAATGCATTTATCCTTTGTTTCCCTATGGGACATTGGCTCTCCCCCCAGGTGATCTGCTGGGCCTCCCTCTGAAAGATGTCATTTTTATAGAGGATTCCCTGAGGTTTCTCTCTGTCCCTCACGGACATCCCATAATATTAAGTCTAACGAGATGTTTTCCCTTTTGAATTCCTTGCAGGCTGCTGAGGAGCTCAGCCGTGAGGCTTTGGACAGAGGTGGGAGCAGCCCCACAGCCCCCCCCCCCTCCCCACCTCCCAAGGCTGCAAAATGTCTTCCCATCATCCTGACATCACCACAGCACTGCAGGACAACCAGAATGTGCTGCTGGAGGAGACAAAAAGTGACCCTGCCTGCTGCCCTGCGCCTGGTGGGGAAAAAGCCCAAGGAGAGAGCCCACGGTAGGAGCCCTTCAGTGGGGAACAGAAGGGATGGATTGGGCCCAGAAGTGGTGGTGGATGGGGTGAAATCCAGCTGGGGGCTGTTTTGGTTTAATATCTTTATCAACAGTCTGGACAGAATAGAGTAGAGTAGAGTAGAGTAGAGTAGAGTAGAGTAGAGTAGAATAGAATGGCCTGGGTTGAACCACAGTGATCATCTCGTTTCAACCCCCCTGCTATGTGCAGGGTTGCCAAGAGACACATAGGGTACACAGATCTCCCATAGGGACACATAGATCCCCCATAGGGACCCATAGAGAGACCCATAGAGACCTATAGATCCCCCATAGGGACCTATAGAGACCCATAGATCCCCTATAGGGACCTGTAGATACTCAATGATCCCCCAGAGGGACCCAGAGATCTCTCATAGGAACCCAGAGCGACACAGATCCCTCATAGGGACCCATAGAGACCCATAGATCCCCCAGAGGGACCCAGAGGGACCCACAGATCTCTCATAGGAACCCAGAGGGACAAATAGATCCCTCACAGGGACCCATAGAGACCCATAGATCCCCCGGAGGGACCCAGAGGGACACATAGATCCCTCATAGGGACCCATAGAGACCCATAGATCCCCCGGAGGGACCCAGAGGGACACATAGATCCCCCATAGGGACCCGTAGAGACCCACAGATCCCCCAGAGGGACCCAGAGGGACCCACAGATCTCTCATAGGAACCCAGAGGGACAAATAGATCCCTCATAGGGACCCATACAGACCCATAGATCCCGCTATAGGGACCCAGAGGGACACATGAAGACCCATAGAATCATAGAATGGCCGGAGTTGAAAAGGACCACAATGACCATCTCATTTCAAGCCCCCTGCTGTGTGCAGGATCACCAACCAGGCTGCCCAAAGGCACATCCAGCCTGGCCTTGCAACTGGGGGGGGATGAGGGGTTTGAGTGCCCCCACCGGGAACGGACCTCATTGCTCAGCAGCCACCAAGTCCGTTAGAGGGTGGTTCCCTCTTTTGTAATGTAATTTCTCCATTCACGTGCCAAACTGGGCACTGATTGCGGGACTCAATAGGTTGCAGTGTGGGAAAACGCATCAAAAGGGGAGAAACGATTTGGGGATGGGTTGCACGCTGCCAGGGCAGTTTGGGGGGCAAATTGCGAGTGCGCGTCCTCAAGCTCCACGCGTTTACCTCCCCAACAACCCTGGTGGGGAGCCAGGAGCTGAGCCCAGCTCCAGGCTTGGAGTTTTATCAGCCGGTCCATCTGCTTCTCCTGTCCCCTGTGCGCGGTGGTGACACGGCATCCTGTGTTTGGGCCCAGGATGGAGTCCCAGGGTGCAGCAGTGCTGGACAGACAGGCATCATCCCGTTACTTTGCTGCCCTGGATTCCAGCGTGGGGGATCTGAGACAGCGGGCACAGGGCCTGATAGACAGACTGAACGACAGCCGCAAGGAGGACCACACCGTGATGAGCAGCTTCCGC
>NW_011213322.1:42534-43854 GCF_000146605.3 Meleagris gallopavo
GGGGTCACTCACTATCAAAATAGCTGGTGTCCTCCTCAGACTCCAGGTGGGGCACAAACTCAGCTTTCTGCCGTAGCAGCCCGGTCCAATCCAGCGCAGCAAAGAAGCTGTGAGCCTTCACCTCCTGTGCTCCGCCTGCGTGGGGACATCGGGGGCCGTGGGGTGACGTGGGGTGACACAGAGGTAAGGTGGGCTGTGGGGTTTGGGTCTCACCCGCCCCCAGGCGTCGCAGGGGGTCGGTTTGCAGCAGGCAGGAGATGAGGTGCTGCGCGTCGGGGGGCAGAGCCTCGTCCCCCTCCGGCCACAGGATCTCATCTGCAGGGCAGGTGGGGACGTGGGGACACGGGAACACAGGAGCCCAGCCCTGCGTCCCCACGCGGGAGATGAGCGGCCCTCTCTGCGTCCCCATGTCTGTCCCCGAGCTGCAGTGCCCCATCCCTACCCCCATCCCACGTCCCCACTGCTGTCCTTGTGTCCCCACGTCCTGGAGGTGACCTTCTCCATCCGTCTGTCCCCAAACTGGAGCGGATGTGCACTGTCTGCTTGGATCCCCACACCCACAATGGCGTCTCCTGCCCCTCCGTGCCCCCAATGTCCCCACACCCACAATGACATCCCCTACTCCTCCCCACCGTCGCCCCCCCCCCCCCCCACGTCCCCATGTCCCCGTACCCGAGATGACCTGCCCGAAAAGCTCCTCAGGGGTGTCCCCGAAGAAGGGGACGCAGCCCACCAGGAACTCATAGAGGACGATTCCCATTGCCCACCAGTCCACGGGTTTCCCGTAGCCCTGACGCAGGATCACCTCTGGCGCGATGTATTCGGGGGTGCCGCACACCTGGGAGCGGGCTCAGCGTTAGCCACGCCCCCGACCACGCCTACAGGCAGCACCCATTGGCCGCGCCCCTTGGCCACGCCCCCGGTCCCGCCCTCTGAGCACACCCATTGGCTGCCCACCCCCCTTGGCCACGCCCCCGCTCACGCCCACAAACAACACCCATTTGCTACACACCTGTGGCCACGCCCCCGTCCCGCCCTCTGAGCACACCCATTGGCTGCCCAACCCCTTTGGCCACGCCCCCGCTCACGCCCAGAAACAACACCCACTTGCTATATGCCTTGGCCACGCCCCCGCTCACGCCCACAAACAACACCCATTTGCTACATGCCTGAGGCCACGCCCCCGGTCCCGCCCTCTGAGCACACCCATTGGCTGCCCACCCCCTTTGGCCACGCCCCCGCTCACGCCCACAAACAGCACTCATTTGCTACACGTCTGTGGCCACGCCCCCGGTCCCGCCCTCTGAGCACACCCATTGG
>NW_011213323.1:0-1308 GCF_000146605.3 Meleagris gallopavo
TAAAGTAATTAAAAAAAAAGTAAATTATAATAAAAATGGAGCATAATGAGGAATTGGTAGCCTTAATGACTTGTCCTAAACAACTGTTCATGATTAGAACACCTCAGTACATAAATCCCAGTGCTTTTGTGTATATGAGTATGATAGTTTGGGTGAATGAAAGCTAAGAGAAAAGGAGTGTGAGCAGGTGAGAACAACTTAATTGAGATTTTGAAAAATTAAAAAAAATCATCTTTCATTATACTTAATTGAGCTTCACAGAATCATAGAATGATTGAAGGTGGAATGTACTTCTGGAGATCATGTGGTCCAAGCTCTCTGCTTAAGCACAGCTCACAGAGCAGGTTGCTCAGGATCATCTTTTTGAAGACCAGGCTTTTGAAGATCTCCAAAGAGGGAAACTCCACAATCTCTCTGGGGCAGTCTGTGCTCGTACTCTGTCATCTGAACACTAAATAAGTGTTTTCTAATGCTGAGGCAGAGCCTCATGTGTCTCAGATTATGCCCATTGCCTCTGTTCCATTGGGAACTACTGAAAAGATTCTGGCTCCATCCTTTTCACACCCTCCCTTCAGGTATTAAATACTGATAATATTCCTCTAGGCTCCTCCAGACTGAACAGTTCAGGTATCTTAGCCATACCTCCCAGGAGAAATGCTACAGTCCCTTAAACCTTTTTGTGACTCTTCACTGGATTCTATGCAATATGTACGTCTCTCTTATACTGTAGACCCCAGAACTGGATTCCAGATGTGGCCTCACCTGTGCTAAGCAAAGGGAAAGGATCACATCCCTCCACCTACCAGTGATACCTTGCTTGATACATCTCAGGATACTGTTAAACTTCTTTGTGAGAAGGGCACACTGCCAGCCAGTGTTCAATTTGGCATCCACCTGGATATCCCAGGACCTTTTTTACCAAAGTGCTTTCCATTCTGGGCAGGCTCAGCATGTACAATTGCTTGGGACTTCTTCCCCTTAGGTGTGGGACAATGCACTTGTCCTTGTTGATATTCCCAAGTTATTGTCACATCATGTCTCCAACCTGTCCAGGTCTCTCTGAATAGCAGCATGATCCTCTGTAAATCACAGAACATCCCAAGTTGGAAGAGAACCACAAGGATCATGGAGTTCAACTCCCGGCTCTACACAGGATCACCCAAAATTCAAAGCCTGAGAGCGTTTTACAAACACTTTTTAATCTACTGCACTTAGGGCTGTGCCCACTGCCCTGGGCAGGCTGTTCCATGCCCACCACCCTGTGGTGCAGAATCTGTCTCTAAACCCCAGCTGCCCCTCCCCTCACAC
>NW_011213324.1:0-1145 GCF_000146605.3 Meleagris gallopavo
AGAGCAACTCACTCTGGCTCTACTTTCTCCTGGAGGGGAAAACAAACCAAGGCTACTGGGAGTCTTACCTGCTCCAAAGCACAAACTTATTCTGTCCCTCCCTCCTTTCCTGACACCCTCTCCCTTCCAACAATCCATCCATCCATCCATCCATCCATCCATCCATCCATCCATCCATCCACTTCCACACGAGGTGATGAAACAGATGAGTCTGCAAGCTCCCCCTTCATTTATCCCTCCAACCGAGATACCTACTGATGCATCTTCCCTCGTAGGCTAATCCAATGGATCTGCCCAGCAGGCAGGTCGCTTTTCTCAGGTGGCACGCACTGGCATAAGTTATGCCATCATTCCCACAGAGATACTGCTCAGGGGAGGTAGGCTCAGGGCAAATTCGATTGCATGTCACACAGTAGGCGTTATTAGTTTGATCCACCACACACGTGGAGCTGCCTGGGCATAAAACATCCCTACAGGTCTCTGAAATAAAGATGGAAACAAAAAATGATTAATAGAAGATGTGGGCACTCTAGGGAGGAGTGCATGGGCGACACAAACAATCAGACAAAAACCTTCGGCAGCGGTCCTCGTTTAAGGGCCACTGGAGACCTTTCCATCTCAGGGTAGCATGAGGGACACAAGTTCTGCTAAACTGTGGATAACTCTCAATCAATCCACCCACATCCTGGTCTGTGAGCGTGGTTGGAACAACGCTCTGGTTACTGTGGAGAAGTATGTCAGCTCCTCCTCCCTACACTCAGACACACATCCTATGCCATTTGATGGAGACTGGATAAGATTTGCAAACCTACTTTTGCACTTGCCCTGATATTGGACTTCAAGTTCGGGCTGTTCTTTACATCTGGCTTTGAGAAGGGCACACTCGTTCCTGTAGGTTTTCCCATCTAAGCCACACACAGGGCCCTTCCAAGTGATATTAGAGCAATCCGGAGCACAAACACACCGAGGTTTGTTCTTCTTGTTCATTTTACATTTCTTCCCAGGTCCACAGTCCACGTTCTCACATGTTTCTGATGGAAGGAAAGAGGCACCACTTTAGTACCAAGTGTGCAGAAGAGACTTGGTGTCAAAAGTGCCCAAAGAAAAAAAGATACCGTGACCCCCAGGCATAAAAGCACTCCCCC
>NW_011213325.1:0-1169 GCF_000146605.3 Meleagris gallopavo
GGGGGGGGGAAACACGGGGATGTTGGTGAATGGGGCGCTGGGGACGCGGAGGACCCCGGTATTGGGGACGTGAGGGAGATGGGGAACCCAAACCAGTGGGGATGTGGGGTCCCAGGCACTGGGGACGTGGGGATGTGGGTCAGTGGGACACTGGGGACGTGAGGGACCCAGGATTTGGGGACGTGAGGGACTCAGGATTTGGGGACACAGGGACCTGAGTGCTGGGGATGTTGGGGACCAACGGAACCCGGCACTGGGGACATTGGGGACATTGGGACCCACACATTTGGGACGTGGAGATTTGGACACAGGGGACGTGGGGGTACTGGGGACATGGGGACCCAAACACTGGGGACACGAGGACCTGTGGGACTCAGGCACTGGGGACATGGGGACCTGGGGGCTGCAGGCATTGGGGACATGGGGGACCTGAAAATTGGGGATATGAGGGACCTGGGGGACACAGGCATTGGGGACACGGGGATTTGGACACGGGGGATACGAGGCACATAAGAATTGGGGACATGAAGGATCTGGGGACCCCTGGGGACCCAGACATTGCAGATGTGGGGACTTGGACACAGGGGACATGGGAGGGGGTCCTGAGAACTGGGGACATAGGGAACCCCAGGCACTGGGGGAACGGGGGACCTGGGGGCTCCAGGCATTGGGGACATGGGGACCTGGACACAGGGGACGTGGGGAACCTGAGAAATGGGGACACGAGAGACCCGGACATCGGGGACACGGAAATTCAGGTATGGGGAATGTGGGGAACTGGGATTTGGGGGACGTGGGGACCCAAACATGGGGGATATGGGGACCTGAGGGGCTTGCAGTGAACCGGGGGACGTGGGGACCCTAACGTGGGGGATGTAGGGACACGGGAAGCCATGCAATGGGGACACGAGGACCCAGGAACAGGAGAGAGGGGAACCCCAACATTGGGAACACGGGGACCACCAGCACTGGGGATGCCCCCAAGAGTGGGGATGTGGGGGTGGGGATGTGGGGACCCCGACATTGGGGACCCCAACAATGGGGACGCGGGGACCCACCTGCGTGGCGAAGATGGCGCGTTTCATCATGGTGAAATCCTCGCGGTCCAACATCTTGTTCATGTCAGGGAGGTTCCCCCTGCGGCCGGGGGTCCCGTTAGGGCCACCCCC
>NW_011213326.1:0-1151 GCF_000146605.3 Meleagris gallopavo
GGGAGGGGGGAAGGGGGACAAGGGAACAAAAAGGGAAAGAAATAATGATAAATAAGAAAAACAATCAGTGGCAACTATCTGAGGAGGAAAGTTAATTTACTAATTATAATAGCAGAAATATAAGTTAATTGGGATTGAAGCTAATAAACCAAATAAATGATAGAGAGTGTCCAAAACCGAAGGCCTTACTCCCATGCTGAAGGCAAGTCGGCTAGGGAGCACACACTGCTGACGAGAAGCCAGCAAGAGAAAAAGGACATCTTGTGACTTGCAGTTTTATCTTTCCCTCAACTCCATCAGCTCATCCATGTCAATCACTGGGTTATGACCAGGGAACTGTATGGAACTGAATATCAGCTTCATTGTGTTGGAAACAATCATGGAAATATTGGCATATTGCAAACTTTGTGCCACATGGGTCCCACAAATGTTCACACAGGAACAGAAAGAACTCTTTATGCAAGTTTGTTAGGACCTATTGAAACAATACGAGGCTGAAGGTGACAGATTCCTGAATCGTGTCATTACCACTGACGAGACATGGTGTATTCACTTCAGCACAGAACTAAGAATAAACAGTGCTTTCTTGCCTCATTGCAGAAAGTGGTAAACTTTGAGAGAAAATCAATGTGTTCTGTGGCTTCACAAGAGCTCGTGGAGTCCTGACTAAGTTGAGTGGAAGTCTGTGCTTCTCATAGCTCTTTCCTCTAAGTGCCTGTATGTTTAGGCTCCTGCTATCATGATGGATTCAGACTAACTTCTTAAACTTCCTTGCTGGAGTAGTAAAAAGTATCTTAACTCCAAATAAGCAAGGAAAGCTGTTTTCTAAACTCTACAAAAAGTCATTTTTCAAAAATGCTTTGAAGTACGGGATGAGACTTAATGCCTTCTTTACCTTAATCTTTAATAGTAACACTTGTTACTCCCTGGGAACACAGCCCCTTGCTCTGTCACAGTTATCTAGATCAATCTGTGCCTGTGACAGGGGGCAGCAGAACTGAAGGCCCACTGGCCCAAGAAAAAAAGAACAGTGGCAACGATCTAAGGAGGAAACTTAATTTTACTAAATATGATATCGGAATGCAAGATAACACAATATCATAAATATAATTGGAATTGAGGCTAATAAATCAAATAAAATGAGAGAGAGA
>NW_011213327.1:0-1144 GCF_000146605.3 Meleagris gallopavo
CCCTATGGGTGTCCTTGGGATCCCCTATGGGTGTCCTTGGGTTCCACTATTGGTTCCCCCATGGGTGTCCTTGGGTTCCACTATGGGTGTCCTTGGGTTCCATTATTGGTTTCCTTGTGATCCGCAATGGGTGTCCTTGGGTTCCACTATGGGTTCCCCTATGGGTGTCCTTGGGTTCCCCTATGGGTGTCCTTGGGATCCCCTATAAGTTTCCTTGGGTTCCCCCATGGACACCCTCAGTTCCCCCCAGCCCGTGTCCCCATGTCCCCAAATCCCCCATAACCCCATATCCACACCCCATATCCCCATATATCCTCATATTGCCCCATATATCCCCACCCCATACCTTCTTCACCCCATACCCATAACCCCGTATGACCCTTATAACGCCAGACAACCCCATAGAATCCCATATGTCCCTATAACCCATACGATCCTATACCCATATGACCCCGTACAACTCCATATGACACTATAAGCCATATAACCCCATATAACCCCCTAACCTCTTATGACCCTATATCCCCACATGACCCTATAACCCCATGTAACCCCATATGACCCCGTATAACCCCATATGACCCCATAGAACCCCATAGAACCCATATGACCCTATAGAACCCATAGAACCCCATATAACCGCTATGACCCTATAACCGCAGAGGACCCTATAACCCCATATAACCCTATATGACCCTATAACCCCATATGACCCCATATGACCATATAACCCCATATAACCCCACACGACCCCATAACCCCATATAACCCCATATAATCCCATACAACCCCGTATGACCCCATAACCCCATATAACCCAATATGACCCTATAACCCCATATGACCCCATATAACCCCATATAATACCACAAAACCCCATATAACCCATAGAACCCCATATGACCCCATATAACCCTCTGACCCCATAACCCCTATGACCTCCTATAACCCCATATAACTGCATATGACCCCATAACCCCATACGACCCCATACGACCCCACACAATCCCATAGAACCCCCTATGACCCCTCTGACCCCACACGACCCCACATGACCCCACACAATCCCATAGAACTCCCTATGACCCCATAACCCCATACGACCCCACACAACCCCATAAAGCCCCCTATGACCCCCTATGAC
>NW_011213328.1:0-1124 GCF_000146605.3 Meleagris gallopavo
AAAAATCATTACTAATCCTATGAATGTAGCTACTCCGTACAGCATATTCTTTTCCTTTAGAAAAGAGTGATCTAAGAGTTCATCATTAGGTTGACATTTGGATTAGTTTCTATTCCTTCAAGGTTCCTCTTTCATTTGTGTTAGACCAGTAAGATTGAGTAGAACATACACTGTACTGCAAGATTTCTAAGGCTTCAGTTAAATAGGACTGACATCTGATGGGGAATGAGGGGCTGCTGCATTAGATGTAGAAGTACTGCTGGAGTGAGTGACTCAAGAGAAGGAGGAGGTTATAGGGTAAGTAAGAACAGTAGGACTTCTTCCAGAAATATTGAATGGAAAACTACCAGGATCATGAACATTTAAAATAATTACATAGTGCCAGGAGTATATTATTTTTCTTTTTAGGCAAAATAATTAACCCAATAAGCAATACGAGCCCTAGCTTGGCAACAGATGTACCATGAAGTTAGACTTCTCTCAAGAATCATATCTAAGTCAATGACAACTTAATACAGTTCATAGTAAAGTGACAGCATCTCACATTACAACGTTTGTTCCTCGTTCAATTGACTTGGTCAGATATATCACTAAATTAGCCACCAGTGTAGGTACTTATGGAATAATCTTCATTATTTCCAAGCAGTAAGTAAAGAACTGAATGGAACTGGTCTTCAATATCTAAAGTATGACAGACACTTTAAACCATAAATACATTATAATATTTAATGTGTATTTTAAGACAAGGCAAAGATAGGAGTAAGGTAGATGTCTTCTCACTGTAAAAGTTATTCTCTTATAACTGTATAACTGCAGAATAAGAGCCAGGGTACTTTAAAACACTCCTGAATATTTGCATCAAAGTTATCCATGTTCTAAAATTTTCCTTAAGATCAGAAGGGAGACAAACTGGATCACATTCCCTTGATTCTAGAATACAGGATGCCTGTAAGGAAAAAAAAAAAAAGAAAAAAAAAGAAAAACTTAGTAAAGAAAAGCAAAAAAAATTGTTACTATTTCTCCTCTGTGAAAAGGCCCAAAAGATGATCAGAGTATTGGATGAAGATAGCAGATACCTTATCTGGTGTCTGATGCCTCTGCATAAGGCTGGCTGTGGCCTGATG
>NW_011213329.1:0-1058 GCF_000146605.3 Meleagris gallopavo
GGGGAGGGGTTACACCCGGCACTGGGTACCGGGAGGGAGCACGGGGAAAAGGACGCACTGGTGGCGTTGAGCGAGAGATATTTCAGGGCACTGTGATGGGGCCATCCCGGGGGAACTGGTCAAGGGATACCCTGGTGGCACTGGGCTAGAGGAGACACCCTGCAGCATTTCAGCGCTTCAGGGGACACCTCGTAGCTGGCTTTCTGCTGTTACTGCACCCCAGGGACACCACTTGCTGACATCCTCAATGTCCATGACCTGCCTCTGGCCACAGAGCTGTCCCTGCACCAGAGAACACCACATGGCTGGCACACCCCATGCCTTGTCACTGTGCCCTGGTGATTGGGGGACCCTAAATTCTGGCTTGGGGGAACCTGAGGGGCTGGCACTGCTCTTGGGGACACTCATGGGCTGCCACAAGCAGTCCTGGAGATGCTCACAGACTTTAATGGCACTCAAGGACATCCACAGGCTGTGACTGAACCTGAGGACACCCCACAGGCCAGCACAGCACCTTGGAGTATGGAGACACTCCATGGGCTCTGAATGCAGCATGGGACACCCAAGAACTATCACAATGCTGCTATGTCTCAGGGTCCCCTGGCCAGTTTGTGCCTCCAGTGTCCCCAGCAGGACACCATGCTCCCAGCACCACAGCCTCTCCATGAAGACCCATGCCCTAGAGATCATCCTAAATCTGGGAAGAAAACTAACTCCAAAGTGGTGTTAGAAAACAGCAGTCTTTTATTCCTCACAATGCGCACCAGACTACTTGACAAGCAAGCACATCCTCTCAGAGTTCAGGTTCTACATTTATACAGTTAAGACATACATATGCAGTACTTTGGCATACATATTCGCTCTCTTTCAAGGTCTCATAGATATGTGTGCTAATGTCCCTTTGGGCATGCTCAGTGGTATCTAGGGTGGTTGAGTGCCCACCTACTTCTTCCCCTTTTTTCACCATCAGCTTAATCACTGAACCCTTTGACCCACTTCCATCCACTTTTCCCTAGTTTGGAAGATTTCCATTGCTTATTAGGCCATAGTGAGCCACT
>NW_011213330.1:0-1074 GCF_000146605.3 Meleagris gallopavo
TTTTTTCTGGAAGGAAATTCAAATAAACAGAAGATAAGAAAATGGAAAAAGAAAGAAATACATATAAGGTAATACTAATTTTCAAAGTGACAATTAAATGTAAGTTTTATTTGAAGATCATATAATGATAGGCAACTTCATCTGTTTTTCTAAGATGCTGCTGAACAGTTAATTTTGACATCTAGAACTTCTAGTGATGTGAACAGACAGAAACAAGGAACTGAATGCAGAAGTGGAGATTATACTTGAAATTGAAGCTGTGAGAAGTCCCCTGGTTTAATTTATATTCTCCAAAATATCTGCTAGAAGTCTGAAAAACCAAACTAAATGTATTAATATTTACTCACATCAATTAAAATCCATTAAATTGAATTAAATTTTTATAAGGCTACATGGAATAGTCCATAATTTTCTCATAAATATAACTTATTTCTTATTTCCTTAATGTACTCAGAGTCTGTAACTTGAATGAAAATATCTGCTCCCAAAATGAACTAGTATTAAATTCTCTCCATCTGAAACATGTTCCACTTATACAAAATACAACAAGAATATAGCATTAGCTTCACAGCCTGAATTCTGTTACTATTTTAATTTCTCTATCTAATTCTTTGTCTAGTATTCCGAGATATTCACCTTCATTTTGTTGTGCATATGCATATTAAATTCATGAGCTACAGAATTTTCTTACTTGATAAATTGAACTTCAGTACAGAGAGCATAGATACAGATCCAGTCATGAGTTAAGAAAGTTTATCACCTCACCTGTCATATTGCAATACACAAGAAACGGTCCCAAAGGGCCACTTCCATCTGAATCTATATTGTAAAAGCCAGAATTGTTCCCTTTGTGTTTATAGGCTTCACATGATTTTTCATAGATGGCTGTAAAAATAAAAATCACCTTCCATCAGAAATGAAATTATATTTTATTCTGTGAATAAGAAAATAATAATATGTGGATCCTAAGTATGGAAAAAATAAAAGAAAAAAATCAAATTCTCAAAGCTAAAGAATGCAGAAGAAATCACATAACTTAGACTATACTTCCACTTGAATTTCTGAAGCACACTT
>NW_011213331.1:0-1263 GCF_000146605.3 Meleagris gallopavo
TGCTGGTGGGGCCATCTGTGGCGTCTATGGGGTCATTGGTGGGGCCATCTGTGGGGTCATCTGTAGGGCTGGCTGTGGGCTCGTCTATGGGGACCGTGGGGCCATTTGTGGGGCTGACTGGAGAACTGGGGGGTCATCTATGGGGCTGTTGGTAGGACCATCTGTGGGGTCATCTGTAGGGCTGGCTGTAGGCTTATCTATGGGGCCGTTGGTGGGGGACTGTGGGGTCATCTGTGGGGCCGTTGGTGGGGCCATCTGTGGGGCTGAATTTTGGGGTGCGCGGGAACGCAGGTGGTACGCGTGGGGGATGCGCAGGGGTGCAGTGGTGCTATGGGGGTGCAGGGGGATGCACAGCGATGCAGGTGATGATGGGATAAATGAGGATGCAGGTGATGCTGCAGGGGATGCATGCGGATGTCAGATGGGGGATGCACAGGGCTGCACGGGTGATGTTATGTAGCGGATGCACGGGGACGCAGGCGGTGCTGCAGGGGCCGTGCACAGGGATGCACAGAGATGCCAGACGGGAGATGCACAGCAATGCAGGCAGTGCTGCAGGGGATGTCAGTGGGGAGATGCAGAGGGCTGCACGGGTGATGTTATGTAGGGGATGCATGGGGATGCAGGGATGTAGGAGTCACGCACAGGGATGCACAGAGATGCCAGATGGAAGATGCACAGCAATGCAGGCAGCGCTGCAGGGGATGCACGGGGATGCGGGCGGTGCTGTAGGGGATGCATGGGGATGTCAGATAGGGGATGTTATGTAGGAGATGCATGGGGATGCAGGCGGTGCTGCAGGGGCTGTGCACGGGGATGCACAGAGATGCCAGACGGGAGATGCACAGTAATGCAGGCAGTGCTGCAGGGGATGCATGGGGATGTCAGAGGGCTGCACGGGTGATGTTATGTAGGGGATGCACGGGGATGCAGGGGCCGTGCACGGGGATGCACAGAGATGCCAGACATGCGATGCACAGTAATGCAGGCAGTGCTGCAGGGGACGCGCAGGCGATGCTGTATAGGAGATGCAGGGGGATGCACGCAGATGTAGGCGGCGCCGCAGGGGATGCAGGAGGATGCAGAGGTGATGCTGCACGGAGGCGACGCGCAGCGATGCAGGCGGTGCTGCAGGCGGTGCAGAGGGGCAGCAGATGGGAGCAGCGCGGTGCAGGCAGCGGCACGGAGCTCAGAGCGCCCTGCGGTGTGCGGGCAGATGGCAGCAGATGATGGCAGCAGATGGCAGCAGATGGGGGTGGCACG
>NW_011213332.1:0-1123 GCF_000146605.3 Meleagris gallopavo
ACCCCCTGCTCCCCACCACCCACATCCCCCTGCACTGCTGCCCCCCCGGTGCCTCCCAGTGTCCCCAGTTCCCCTCCCACCCCACTCAGAGCTCAAGGTTCTCCCTGGTGCCCACAGTGGGGCTGCACTGAGCCCATGGGTGACAAACCTGTGGCCCACAGGTGACACGTTCCTCCAGGGGTGGCACTTGCGTATGCCCACGCGTGGCATCTCCATGTCCCCACACGTGGGATTGCTGCCAGGGGTGACCACTCCACGTCCCCAGAGGTGACACCTCCCTGCCACGTCCCTCTGGGTGACGTTTCTGTGCCCACAGGTGACACCTCCACGTCCCCAGAGGCGATGTCTCCACACCCGTGTGCCACCTCTGTGCCAACAGGTAACATCTGTGTCCCCAGGGTTGACACTTCCTCACCCCGTGTGTGACAGCCCTCTGTCCCTATGGGTAACATAACATCTCTGTGTCCCTGTGACACCTCCACACCCTATGGGTGACATCTCCGTGTCCCCAAGGCTGACACCTCCACACCCCACGTGTGACACCTCCCCTATAGATGACATCTCCGTGTCCCCACACACGAAACCTCCATGCCTGTGAGACCTCTGCGTCTGTATAGGAAACACTTCCACGCCCCTATGGGTGACATTTCCATGTCCCCAGAGGTGACACCTCCACACCCCTATGGGTGACATCTCCATATCCACAGGGCTGACACCTCCATGCCCCTATAGATGACATCTCCGTGTCCCCACACACGAAACCTCCATGCCCTATGAGTGACACCTCTGCGTCTGTATAGGAAACACTTCCACACCCCTATGGGTGACATTTCCATGTCCTCAAAGGTGACACCTCCACGCCCCACAGATGACTATCTCCAAGTCCCCAGAGGTGACACCTTCACACCCCTACAGGTGACATCTCCACATCCACAGGGCTGACACCTCCACACCCCACGTGTAACATCTCCATGCCCCTATGGGCGACATCTGTGCCCCCAAAAGTGACACCTCCACGCCCCACAGATGACACCTCCAAGCCCCCAAAAGTGACTCCTCCACGCCCCACAGATGACACCCCCAAGCCCCCAGAAGTGACACCTCCACGCCCCACAGATGACAC
>NW_011213333.1:0-1313 GCF_000146605.3 Meleagris gallopavo
CGCTGCTTTTGCCTCGGACCTTTGAAACGTTGAGCAACGGGATGCTGCTGGATCCTGGTGGTGACTATCTCCGCTTTACGCAATTCTTGCTTCTTTCCTATCTTTTCTATCTCCCTCCTTCCCTTCCCCATCTCCCTGACTAGGATTTATAATAAACTGGTTGGACCAACATTTGAATCGTTGTTTCTTTATCTCATGCCGGGTATACAGATATTAAAAAGAACCTCCTATGAATTGGAGCGAGACAACCAGACATTTCACAAGAGTCAAAGGCAAGAATTGCTTTTCATCTCCCAGCCTGCTGAATAAACACATCTGAATTAGTAAGTAATATCAAAGGTTCCACCCTCTCAGTCTTACTTGTAGGAGTTGTTCTGTTTCCCAGAGAGTCACTGGGATGCCACTGATTTAGCTAAATACTAAACCTCGTATATGTTGAAGCTGGCAAAGTGAGCTGTTGCTGGCAATGGACAAGTCAGATTTCACAGCTGTACATGTAGCCCAATGGGCACTGACCTACTCATCAAGTGTAAAGAGTATTGCTTGGGGTACTCTGACCTCGAATGTTTGTTCAATATCTAATGAGGCTTCCATAGGAGCTCTAGATTCTGAATCTTATTGTTTACACCTAACCTTCTGCTTTTACTTCAAGCCTTTACTCTCTAAAATCATACTCTTCTGAAATCCAAGGGCCAAGGCTTCATATAGCAAAAAATACAGCTTATTGTTTTAGTTTGTTTGTGTATGTTCAAGAAGAAAGTCAGTCTTTTAAACAAGTTTCTCTAGGCTAATCCCCTGCAAGATAAAAGAACAACAACTTTAAACTTGCACCACAGTAGTCAGAATGGCTCTGCAGCTCTCATGATGATGAATTCTGTGGGGACATTTTTAAAAAACTGCCTTATGCCCATATGGCTTGTCACAGAAAGGTTCAGGGAGCAATATCAGAGAACTCTACTAACAGCAAGTAATCTGCTTAGTAATTATGGCTTATTTTGGCAAAGGTAAATAGAAATAAGCCAAATTACTAGTGCTGTTAAGTCATTAACCATTATTAAGAATAATTCAATAAGGGCATGAAGATCTACTTTGTGAAAAAACAAGTAGTGTCAAAAAATGTTACTATCAATTTAATAGGATTTCAGTGATATAAAAGGGCATTTCTATTATAACTAGAAATCTCTTTTGTGACAATAGATAAGAGACACCAAAGAAAACTAAACAGTCAATATATTTTCCTATGTGTTCCTCTATGCTACAGAGAAAATTATTTATGGTAATATCTGGTAGGTTCGGAAAAAAAAAAGAAAAAA
>NW_011213334.1:0-836 GCF_000146605.3 Meleagris gallopavo
AAAAAAGCAGGAGGAAGACTGCACTCATAGAAGAGCATCTGATTCAGTCATGTTATCAGCAGGTAGTACTGACAATTTTTCAGAATCTCTCTTGAAGGCCGAGGAGGGAACAGCTCAATGCTGTGAATAACAAAGGCAAATCAGGCTGCCTACAGTACCAGTTGATTAGCATCTCCAGTACAAAACTACAGAGAGAAGTATGCATTATAAATGCTTCCATACTAGTCCCTGAAGCCTAAGAAAATAAAAGGTGATCATGGAATACCTGACATCCAACATCATCACAGACACAGCTAGTATTTTTGTTTAACCAATCTTCATGATAATTAATGAAAGGTGCCACCTTTGAAAGGATAAGTAGGCAGGATTTGTGTGCATGAGAGTGGCACTGTGTTGTGAATAACTGTGTTTTCAGTATAACTGCATAAAAATGTGACAAGAACAGAGAAACTCTCACAGAATCTCATTTCTATGATTGATAGTCACCTCTGTAATAAAAGTTTGCTACTGGTAGTGTCCTGCAACTTGTAGTTAGAATTGTAATAGCAGAAAATGATGTCAGAATATAGAAACCACAAGTCTGCAGTTGGTAATTGTGAGAGATATCAGTTACCCTTTATTGATTTGATTACTAAAGACAATCTCTGAATTGCATTCTTTATGGATTCATAGGGAGCTGTTGGAGAGAGTCCAGGGGAGGGCCACAAAGATGATCAGGGGACTGGAGCACCTCCCCCACAAAGACAGGCTGAGGGAGCTGGGCTTGTTCAGCCTGGAGGAAAGAAGGCTGCGGGTGACCTCATTGCAGCCTTTCAGTGCCTAAAGGGAGCCTACAG
>NW_011213335.1:0-1191 GCF_000146605.3 Meleagris gallopavo
TGTTATTTATAGTTAAGGTATTGTATATTTTACGAGAGCTGCTCCAAAAGTAATGCTTCCTATTTTGTTGGCCCATGATGTCAGAGGCAGATGTTGGTGGTATGGCAGTAGAGGCTGAACCTTCCCATCATTATATTTTGTTGCTATGTGACAGATGGCACCAGATAGACATTCTAGCAAAATGATCTTTGACATGGAAGCGCGTATGAAGAAAATGTGTGTAATTAAATTTCTCCATGTAGAAAAAATGGTACCCATTTACATTCATTGACAGTTGCTGAAGGCTTATGGAGAAGAAGCAGTGGATATGAGTGCAGTGAGACTTTGGGTGGTGTGTTTTAGGTGGGTGACAGTGGGTTACTTCCATTGGTACAGATTTTTATAAGCACAGCACATTGCTGATGAAAATGCAGAACTAATGCTGGTGGCTATGTTGAAACATTGTGTTTTGTAGCTGTGAACTTGCTCTATCAAATAGTGCTATAATGATCCTTTTACATGTTGTCATTTCCATGGAAATACATAGGAGGCATTACTTTCAGGGCAATTTATACAGCCGAAGACAGTTCCTCTTTCCTCTAGGTGACCCAGGCAAGCCAAAATGTTGAATAGCCATCCTTTAGCCAGTTCAGGTCAGCTTTCCTGATTCTGACTCCTTCCAGCTCCGTGTGCACCCCCAACCCCTTTGTTACACAGAATCACAGAATCACAGAATTATAGGGGTTGGAAGGGACCTCTAGAGATCGTTGAGACCAGCCCCCTGCCAAAGCAGGTTCACTACACCAGGTCATTGGCAAGGCAGCATAAGCTGCTGGAATGTCTTTGGCTTGGGGCAGCACAGCTCAGAAACAACTAAATCACAGGTGTGTTACATTATTTTTATCCCAGAGTCAAAACACAGCATCTTACCCCTGCGAGGAAAATCATCTCTGTCCGAGAAGTAACCAATACATAATGATATATACGTCAGGCTGTAGTGATTTCACCTGTCAAGAAAATATGTAGTGAATCTGTTTACGTCTCAATGTCTAAATTTCACATTCAGTTTTAGAAATCAGGAATAGCATTTTTTTTCTATCAAATGAGAACTTCTAGAGAGTTAATTCATGTTTTCATTTTTTTTGCATATTTCTCTGATCTTCATTCTTCCCTTCTTCCTTCCTTCCTTCCTTCCTTCCTTCCTTCCTTCCT
>NW_011213336.1:0-864 GCF_000146605.3 Meleagris gallopavo
GCCTACAGCGGCCCCTGGAGGTGGGAGGGGGAACTGCAATCGATGGGGGGAATGGGGGGGAAATGAGCCAGCTGCCGACAGCGTTTCCAAGAGGTGGGAGGGGGAACTGCGCCTTTTGGGGATAATGGGTAGGAATGGGCCAGCTGCCGCCAGCGGCCCCAGGAGGTGGGAGGGGGAACTGCACCAGTGGGAATGGGCCGACAGGTGCCATGAGAGCTACCCCTGGAGATAGGGGGAGGATCTGCCACCGATGGGGGGGAATGGATCTGCAGCCACCATGGCAACGACCCCAAGATGTGGGAGGGGGAACTGCTACCGTTGGGGACAATGGAGGGGGAAACTGGCCAGCTGCTGACAGCGACCCCTGGAGGTGGGAGGGGGAACTGCTACCGTTGGAAGGAATGGGGGGAAATGGGCCAGCTGCCGACAGCGACCCCAAGAGGTGGGAGGGGGAACTGCAACCGATGGGGGGAATGGGGGAAATGGTCTAGCTGCCGACAGCGACCCCAAGGGGTGGGAGGGAGAACTGCACCAGTGGGGGAATGGGCCGGCAGGTGCCACGAGAGCGACCCCTGGAGGTAGGAGGGGTGTGTGCAGCCGTGTTGTGCTGTAGGCAGCCATGGGGCTCTATGGGACAGCTATGGGGCTCTATGGGGCAGTGGTGGGACTCTGTAGCGCAGTGGTGTGGTGCTGTAGGGCAGCCATGAGATTCTATGGGGCAGCCATGGACTTGTATGGGACTTTATGGGGCAGCCACGGGGCTGGGTGGGACTCTATGGGGTAACCATGGGGTCTATGGTGCAGCTGTGGGTCTGACCCCCCCTTGTCCCCCCCCTTCCCCAGTTCCGATGCTTCAGCCGCAGC
>NW_011213337.1:0-777 GCF_000146605.3 Meleagris gallopavo
CTGATGGATCACCTGAGGCAAGCAGTGAGTCAGCAATGAGCACAGCTGCAGGCAATTCACCTGTGCTGCAGGAAGGGGTGGAGCCTGGCTCCACCCCTCCTGAACCCATTTAAGGGCTGGCTGCCAGTGGGGAAGGATCACTGCTGGAGATCTGCTCTGCTGCAGTTTGGTGACTGAGCCCAGGATACAGGCAAGCATTCTTTCTATTCTCTTTATTATAATCTGTTCTGCCTAACTCAGCAAGTTCAAAATAAGGCTTGTGGGTTTCAGACAGTAGTGCAGATTTCACAACAAACATAAAACAATTTAACCCAGAAAAACGAATTCTTACAAAAAAATAAAATACTGTCCTCGCCCAAAATGATTTTTCTTCCCACAAATACTGCTTACACAGCAAAAATAAGGCTTACTATCACCGACAGACGACTTCTCTCCCATAATTATGACATTAACTTGCAGAAATACATGTTTTCCCAAAACCATGAGACATTTACAACCAGAAATACTACTATCACGACAAAATTATGCCATTATCAACCAGAAACAGCTGGTTTTTTCCACAAAAATAACACTTTTTCTCCGACAAATACCTGTTTTTCCTCGAAAATAACACTTTTTCTCCCAGAAATACCTGCTTTCACACGAAAATACCCCTTTTTCTCCCAGAAATACCTGTTTTTACACAAAAATACCCTTTTCTCTCACAAATACCTGTTTTTACACGAAAACACCACTTATTCTCCCACCAATACCTGTTTTTACACGAAAATACCCCTT
>NW_011213338.1:0-722 GCF_000146605.3 Meleagris gallopavo
ACATTGCCAAGATGTCCATGTGATTTTTTTTCATTTTTGCTTAACTTTAATTAGTGCCAGGTAAGTGCTGGGTAGAAACCAGACACCTAGTGTAGCTGGAATTTATGGTCTGGAAACAACTAAGAAAAGCCAGTTTCCATGTTTTACATCTAAGACCTAATATCACGTGGTTACACTCTATCATTGCAGTAATGCTGACAGCGATGCAGGAAATAGCCTGGAGAAACACCCTCATTTTATTTCATTTGGAGCTCATTTGTTTGAAACATCCAGTGACAAAATTATGATGTGGTTTTAACAGGAGTATGTGTCTAAACTCATACTCCTGCTTTTTCTGCAAATCCGGGTTAGAAGATCTCATTTTTCTCCTCCCACACATACACTCTCTGCCAGCTCTACAAACAATGACCTGCATTCATCCACACTATAACTCTGTTGACATCATCAGACTACAGCAGAGACAAATATGGTACTGCGAGGCAAAGTGCTATGAAATCGTTTGATTTTGCTCTCTTACCCAAAGAAAATGCATCTGGAAACATCATACTTTGATGCTGGCATACAAGAATGTCTTCATCATGACCAGGTGATTGCTGTTCCTGCAAATTCATGAGATTTTTTTTTTTTTCAATAGGTGCTTGCATTGCAAATGCAGTACATGATGTTTTATTTTCTATCGCAGTATAAATCTACAAGTTTTTTATTATTCTTTTTATTTTATT
>NW_011213339.1:0-788 GCF_000146605.3 Meleagris gallopavo
CTCCCCATACCCCAATCCCACACCGCATAACCCCACACCCCATTTGTGACCCCATAACCCCATACCCTACAACCCCATAACCCCATTCCTGACCCCATTCCCGACCCCATAACCCCATAACCCTACACCCCATAACCCCATTCCTGACCCCATTCCTGACCCCATAACCCCATTTCTGACCCCACACCCCATTTCCGACTCCATAAGACCACACCCCATAATCCCACACCCCATTTCTGACCCCAAAACCCCATTTCTGATCCCATAACCCCACACCCCATAACCCCATTCCTGACCCCATTTCCGACCCCACACTCCATTTCCAACCCCATAACCCCATTCCTGACCCCATTTCCAACCCCATAACCCCATTTCTGACCCCACATCCCATTCCTGACCCCATAACGCCACACCCCACAACCCCTTTCCTGATCCCGTTTCCGACCCCATTTCCGCCCCCATAACCCTATAAGCCCACACCCCATTTCCGACCCCATAAGCTCACACCCCATAGCTCCATTTCCAACCCCATTTCCGACCCCATAACCCCATTCCTGACCCCATAACCCCACACCCCATAACCCCATTTCCGACCCCATTTTTGACCCCATAACTCCATTTCCGACCCCATTTCCGCCCCCATAACCCCATTTCTGACCCCACACCCCATTCCTGACCCCGTTTCCGACCCTATAACCCCATTCCTGACCCCATTCCCGACCCCACACCCCATTTCTGACCCCACAACCCCACACCCTATAACCCCATTTCCGCCCCCATTTCCGCCC
>NW_011213340.1:0-830 GCF_000146605.3 Meleagris gallopavo
AGAATAAGTTATTATGGTATAAGTGTCTTATGCAAAGATTTGTGATGTAACAGAATGGAGCTGGAGAGTCTCTAAATTGTTGGTCGCTCAACTTTTAATACCTTGGTCAAGGTCTGGTGTTACATAATTTTATAGCTAGAGTTTAAAGAAGTACAATAAAAATTGTTGGCTAGAATGAATATTATTCACCGTCAAAGAAAGCAGCAGTTTAAAGAACAATCATTCTTTTGAAAGAGAAATTACGGAATGACTAACTCTAGGTTATAGTGGTCACATGGTATGTATGCAAGTATTGGAGTTTGTGAACATAAGGCAGACAATACATGCCCATTTATCAGTCTCTCCTCCAAAAACTTTCTCTGTTCACACTCAGTATTTTTTCATTCCTGTAAGTATAGAAGCATAGAATATCCTGAGTTGAAGGGTCCAACTCCTGGCTCCACATAAGATCACCCAAAAACCAGGTCATATGTCTGAGACTGTTGTCCAGGTGCTTCTTGAATAAGCTCAGTGTCATGACCACTGCCCTGGGGACCTTATTCTAGTGCCAAACCATTTTCTGGCACAGATCCTGTCCTCAGCCCCCAGCTGCCCCTGCCCTGGCACATCTCCATGCCGTTCCCTCGGGCCCTGTCGCTGTCACACAGAGCAGAGCTCAGCACTGCCCCCCGCTCGCTGTCAGGAGCTGCAGCTGCCATCAGGCCTCCCCTCAGCCTTTCCTGCTCTTGGTCAAGACACCCAGGGGCCTCGACCACTCCTCATACTTCTTCCCCTCTAGACCCTTCACTATCTTTGTAGCCCTGCTTTGAATGCACTTTAAGAGCTTTATA
>NW_011213341.1:0-762 GCF_000146605.3 Meleagris gallopavo
GACACTCACCCCCCACCCTCGCCCCAAGCCTTGCTCCTTGCTGGTCCCCACACCACGCTCTCTTCCCCCATGGCACTGCCCGCTCCCCATCGCTGCCCCACTGCTCCTCCCCAGCCCCCGGCCCCACATGCTGCCCTCTCCTCCCGGGGGCGGCCGCATGCCTGCGGGAGCCGACCTGGCCAGGTAACTATCCCTGCCACCATGGCTATCCCTTGTCCCTGCTGTCTTCAGGGAGGTGACTGCTGGACATGAGTTGGCTTGGCTGCAGCATGGCCTTTGTGCTAAGAAATTGCTTTAAATTGCAATTAAAGCACAGCAGCTCAGTGGGTGCCCTTGAGCACCGTGGCCCCGTGGCACGCCGGCTGCGTGCTTTGCACAAGGATGCTGCCAATGCTGGGCTTTGGGTGCAGGGCTTTGGAAACAGAGCTTCTCACTGCCATCCTTTGTCCCTACAGCACACTAAAGCCCAAGGAGCTGTCCCCCATCTCCACAGCGCAGAAGGGCGGTGGGCAGCAGCCCATGGCCACACCACCATCCCCTGCCGAGCAGAGCCCACGCGCCCCACGCAAAGGTGGGTACCCGGCTGTGTGCCACCCCCCAGTCCCCTGACCGCTGTCCATCCATCTCTCCATCCTTCTGTCTGTCTGTCTCTCCCGCAGCCTCCAAGAAGCTGGCGCCCATCCCACCCAAGGCGCCCTCCTCAGGGGGCACAACGGAGCCGCCGGCGGGCCAGCCGTCCCCCGGCAGCCTGTCCCCAACCCC
>NW_011213342.1:0-802 GCF_000146605.3 Meleagris gallopavo
CAGGAGTTAATTGCCCCTCCCTCAGGCCTTAATTGCTCTTTGCAAGGCTTAATTACCCCCCCTCTGGGCTTAATTACAGCCCCCCAGGGGTTAATTACTCTTCTCCCTTGCAGGATCTAATTAACCACCTAATTAACCTCCTGCAAGGCTTAATTATCTCTTGCAGAGCCTAATTAGCCCTGCCAAGGTTTAATTACCCCCATTGCAGGGCTTAATTACCCTTCCCAGGCTTTGAATCTGCCCCCCTGCTGGCTTTAATGACTCCTAATTACCCCCAGGGCTTAATTACCCCCTGGGCGGGGTCATTACCCCCCCCACGAAGAGCTTAATTAGTCCTTCGGGGCTTAATTACCCCGTATTGCGCCCACAGGGCTTAATTACTTTCATTGGGGTGGAAAAGTTCTTCTTTCCTGCAGGATTTAATTAATTAACTCTGCGGGTCTTAATTATCTCTTGCAGGGCTTAATTACCCCTGCCAAGGTCTAATTACCCCCCTTGCAGAACCTAATTAACCCTGCTATGGTCTAATTACCACCCCCCCCACCCCCCCGGGGCTTAATTACCGCTGCCATGGCCTAATTACCCTGCCATGGTCTAATTAATTCCCCTCCAGGGCCTAATTATCCTCCTTGCAGAGCCTAATTAACCCTGCCATGGTCTAATTACCCCTGCCACAGCCTAATTACCCTTCCTATGGCCTAATTACCCCCCATGCAGGGCCTAATTACCCCTGCCATGGTCTAATTACTGCTGCCACAGCCTAATTACCCACCCCATGGCCTAATTACCCCCCTTGCAAAGC
>NW_011213343.1:0-728 GCF_000146605.3 Meleagris gallopavo
CCATTGACCCCATGGACCCCAATGACCCCACTGACCCCCTTGACCCCATTGTCCCCACTGACCCCACTGACCCCAATGACCCCATTGACCCCAATGTCCCCAGTGACCCCACTGACCCCAACATCCCTATTGTCCCCAATAACCCCACTGACCCCATCGACCCCAATGTCCCCAATGACCCCAATGACCCCAATATCCCTATTGTCCCCATTGACCCCAATGTTGCCATGATCCCATTGACCCCAATGTCCCCATTGACCCCAATGACCCCCACTGACCCCATTCATCCCTATTGACCCCAAGGTCCCCATTGACCCCATTGACCCCAATGACCCAATGACCCCATTCATCCCATTGACCCCAATGACACCAATGACCCCACTGACCCCAATGTCCCTATTGTCCCCATTGACTCCAATGTTGCCATGACCCCATTGACCCCAATGTCCCCACTGACCCCATTGACTCCACTGACCCCATGGACCCCAATGACCCCAATGACCCCCTTGACCCCATTGTCCCCACTGTCCCCACTGACCCCAATGACCCCATTGACCCCAATGTCCCCAATGACCCCACTGACCCCAACATCCCTGTTGTCCCCAATGACCCAATAACTCACTGACCCCATTGACCCCAATGTCCCCACTGACCCCACTGACCCCATTGACCCCACTGACCCCATTGACCCCATTCGACCCCCAATCCGACCCCACTCCGACCCCAGT